>NW_024081478.1:471555-751659 GCF_003009895.1 Hyaena hyaena | reverse complement strand
TTCTCAACAAGATCCTTGCAAATCGAATCCAGCAGCACATAAAAAGAATCATCCACCAAGATCAAGTGGGATTCATTCCTGGGTTACAGGGCTGGTTCAACATTCGCAAATCAGTCAATGTGATACATCACATCAATAAAAGAAAAGATAAAAACCATATGATCCTGTCGATAGATGCAGAAAAAGCATTTCACAAAATACAGCATCCCTTCTTAATAAAGACCCTCGAGAAAGTCGGGATAGAAGGAACCTACTTAAACATCATCAAAGCCATCTATGAGAAGCCTTCAGCTAACATCATTTTCAACGGGGAAAAACAGAGCTTTCTCCCTGAGATCAGGAACACGACAGGGATGTCCACTCTCACCACTGTTGTTTAACATAGTGCTGGAAGTCCTAGCATCAGCCATCAGACAACAAAAGGAAATCAAAGGCATCAGAATTGGCAAAGAAGAAGTCAAACTTTCACTCTTAGCAGATGACATGATACTCTACATTGAAAACCCGACAGACTCCACCAGAAGCCTACAAGAACTGATCCATGAATTCAGCCAAGTTGCAGGGTACAAAATCAACGTACAGAAATCAGTTGCATTTTTATATACCAATAATGAAGCAACAGAAAGAGAAATCAAAAAATTGATCTCATTCAGAATTGCATAAAAAAAACTATAAAATACCTAGAAATAAACCTAACCAAAGATATAAAAGATCTGTATGATGAAAACTATAGAAAACTTATGAAGGGAATTGAAGAAGACACAAAGAAATGGAAAAACATTCCATGCTCATGGACTGGAAGAATAAATATTGTTAAAATGTCATTACTACCCAAAGCAATCTACACATTCAATGCGATTCCAATCAAAATTGCACCAGCATACTTCTCAAAACTAGAACAAACTATCCTAAAATTTGTATGGAACCACAAAAGACCCCGAATAGCCACAGTAATACTGAAGAAGAAAATCAAAACGGGAGGCATCACCGTCCCAGACGTTAGCCTCTACTACAAAGCTATAATCATCAGGACAGTATGGTATGGGCACAAAAACAGACAATAGACCAATGGTATAGAATAGAGAACCCAGAAATGAGCCACAAATGTATGGCCAATGAATCTTTGACAAAGCAGGAAAGAGTATCCAATGGAAAAAAGACAGCCTCTTTAACAGTGCTGGGAAAACTGGACAGCAACATGCAGAAGAATGAAATTGGACCACTTTCTCACACCATACACAAAAATAAACTCAAAATAGATAAAGGACCTGAATGTGAGACAGGAAACCATCAAAACCCTAAAGGAGAAAGCAGGAAATAGCCTCCTTGACCTCAACTACAGTAATTTCTTACTTGACACATCTCCAAAGGCAAGGGAATCAAGAGCAAAAATGAACTATTGGGACCTCATCAAGATAAAAAGCTTCTGCAGGGCAAAGGAAACAATCCATAAAACTAATAGGCAACTGATGGAATGGGAGAAGATAGTTGCAAATGATGTATCAGATAAAGGGTTAATATTCAAAATCTATAAGGAACTCACTAAACTCCACACCTGAAAAACAAATAATTCAGTGAAGAAATGGGCAGAAGACATGAGCAGACACTTCTACTAGAGGACATCCAGATGTCCAACAGACACATGAAACGATGCTCAGCATCCCTCATCACCAGGGAAATGCAGATCAAAACCACACTGAGATACCAACCCATGCTGGTCAGAGTGGCTAAAATGAGCAAATCAGAGAATTCTAGATGCTGGCGAGGATGTGGAGATACGGGCACACTCCTACACCGTTGGTGAGAATGTAAACTGGTGCAGCCCCTCTGGAAAACAGGGTGGAGTTTCCTCAAAAAAGTAACACTAGAACTCCCCTAGGACCCAATAATAGCACTGCTAAGAATTTACCCAAGGGATACAGGAGTGCTTATGCATAGGGGCACATGTACCCCAATGTTTATAGCAGCACTCTCAATAATAGCCAAATCATGAAAAGAGCCTAAGTGTCCATCAACGGACGAATGGATCAAGAAGATGTGATTTATCTATGCAATGGAATACTACATGGCAATGAGAAAGAATGAAATCTGGCCATGTGTAGCAACGTGGATGGAACTCGAGGTGTTATGCTGAGCGAAATAAGTCAGGCAGAAAAGGACAGATACCATATGTTTGCACGTAGAGATGGATTAGGAGGAACTTAACGGAGGACCATGGGGGAGGAGAAGAAGAAAAATGGGGAGAGGGAGGGAGGCAAACCATGAGAGGCTCTTGAGTGCTGAGAGCAAACTGAGGGCTGATGGAGGTGGAGGAGGGGGGAAAGGGGGTGATGGGCATGGAGGAAGGCACTTGGGTGAGCACTGGGTGTTATATGGAAACCAACTTGATAATAAACTATGAAGGGGGAATAAAAAAGAATAAAAAATCAAAGAGAAAAAAGAAACAAGAATTATCCCAAATACAAAATCTAACAGCACACCTAAGGGATCTAGGAGCAGAACAGCAAAGGTGCCCCAAACCCAACAGAAGAGAAATAATAAAGATCAGGCCAGAAATAAACAATTTATAATCCAAAAAGAAAAAGAAAAAAAAAAAAAGCCCAGCAGAACAGATCAATGAAACCAAGAGTTGTTTTTTTTGTAAAAAATTCTCTCCTTATACCTTTCTCCTAGTTCTAGGGGTATTTCAAATTCTATTGAAAAATAACAGCTTTTATTGCCAGTGATTGTCCATTTTCTAATGGAAAAAATATCTACAATGTTTTTCATTAAATAACACAATTCATGATTAAATGCAGATTTTCCTTCCTCTGGTTCCAATACCACCACCACCACCCTTCCGACTGCCCTGAAGTCCTTCATATCCGACTCAGTGACTTTACTACTTTAAGAGAATGTTTCTAACATGCCACCCCTTTTTTGCACATGTTGCTTCTTTTTATCCAAAATGTTCTTCCAATTTATTCACCTGCCAACTTGTATTCATTTTTGAAGTTCAAGTGACACTGCACTTCTTTCATGTAGTCTTCATTTACCTCTCCAGCAGACTTACATGCTTCCTGCTCTGAATTCTGAAGGCAATTTAAATGCAATTTCACTTATTTAATAATCTGTTATCTAAAAAACACTGCCTCTAGATTCAGTGCATTATAATGCTCATTTCTCATTTTAAAGACTTATAATGATTTTAGTAAAATTCACTCAATCCTAGGTCACCCAAAACCTAAAGCTTTTATAACGCATGGTGGAACTAATGGCATCTATGAGGCGATCTATCTTGAGATCCCTATGGTGTGCATTCCTTTGTCTGCGGATCAATCTGATAACCTCGCTCACAGGTGGCCAAGAAAACAGCTGTTAGACTGAACTCGAACACAATGTCAAGTACAGATTTGCTCAAGGCATTGAGGTGAGCCATTAATGATCCTTCATGAGTAGAATTTTTTTTTTTTTTTTACTAGATAGTATTTTAGAGAGATGCTAAAATGAAAATCAGGTGGGCAAAAATGAGTCCTGACATGAACATAATTATGAGTAAGATGTGTTCAATGTTTTGAAGACAGCTGTCAATAACCCATTTTGAGTGGCACAGTAAGTTTTCTTCAATGGTTTTAGGGGAAAAGTTTATAATAGCTTTAAGAACAGTGGAGAAACTTTGGGATGCCTGGGTGGCTCAGTCAGTTAAGCATCCAACTTCAGCTCAGGTCATGATCCCACAGTTCGTGGGTTCAAGCCCTAAATCAGGCTCTGTACTGACAGCTCAGAGCCCGGAGCCTGCTTCTGACTCTGGGTCTCCCTTTCTCTGCCCCTCCCCCATGCTTTCTCTCTCTCTCTCAAAAATAAATTTTTAAGAAATTTAAAAAAAGAATAGTGGAGAAATTCTGAAATATCAATAAAAATAATCACTGAAATGGTTAACAGAAAGGTTAAGAGGAAGCACGGAGAACAGAGTTGAAGTAGAGAATCATGAATGTTGCTATAACAATGCCAGCTGGGTTCCTTGCCACAGGTGCCACTTGTATTGGCCTTGTCGCTCTGCCCCTTACCTGTAGCCTTGAACTTTAAACCCAAGGATTAGGCCAGAAATGAAAAACAAAGCAAAAGAAAACAAAAGAACAAACCACAATACAAAAACAGGAAAGGAGAAATAAAACAGCCAAAGATCAAAACAACCAACACCCCCAGCCCTATGCCCTACACTGGAGGGACTGTACCCAGAAGCCTTCTAAGGAGCAGGGACTAGTGTCTGTATCTTCAACCACACTTTGCTTAGAATCTGGTGTGTACAATCACAAAGGCAGTTCCTCCAAACACCTCTGTCTGAAGAATCTGTTTGGACATCTGGACAAGGAAAAGGGGAAACATCACAGAACTGGCACCATCTGCAAGGCTCGGAAAAACAGGAGGGACAGAGTGTGCCTGCTTTCCAACATACCTGCAGGGCTCTGAACCAATACACAAGTGTCAGAAAATCAGGAAGGAAAACTGAGATTTACAGAAACTGGAATGAAACCGACCAGTCTAGTTTCATTACCTAAGCTAGGTGGAAATGCAAAAAAATACCAAAATAAGTAAACAAACAGAAAAAAAAAGTTAGTACTGTTATAGTACTAATTTGCAATTATGATTTTCTTTCAGCACGAGAACCAACTCTTCTAAAATAGTTTATTTTCTGTAAACCAGCACGACATGATGAGTCTCAAATTCCCATTAAAATTTCCAAATTTTCTATGCCAATATTTTATTTCCACCACTGGTAAATGATAAGTAACTAGAACTTTCAAATTTACCCAATTAAAAATTATGTGAACACTATTTACAAATTTAGTTAAATTTTAGTAATTTTGTTTATGCTTGTTTTTGTCTTATTTGGTAGAACTGTAAAATCAAAAAGTAATTGACTTGAAAGAGATATACTGGAATATTTCTTTTAAAAGCCAAGTTTTCTGGACCAGAAATATTTGGCTTCCAAATATGTTTAGGATATATATTCATTTGCTACACTATTCCTATTATTATTAATATCATAATTACATATACATATTCTTTTTGGTTTCATAATAACTTTAGAAATAAAATTTTGCCTGAGAATATATTGGTTGTAGTATCACAGTGGACACATGCATTTTAAAAGCAATGTTATCTAGTTTTAATTTAGTCCAACTATTATTCATTCTAAATAAGCACGAGAAACACATATTTCTTTTAAGGAATGTATCTTTCATTTGGTTGTTTTACGTAAAAGCACATCTTTTTAATATAAATATCTTTCTACAGTTTTAAAGTTTTAATAAGCTAAAGCTGTGGCCAAAAACAAAGAAAATTACTGATACATATTGAATGTTTGTGATATGGCACACATCGTACTGGTAAGTTCTTTGTACGGATTAAGTAACTTCATTATAGTCTTTGCCTATTGTATTACAAATATGCTTCAGGATTACTTCCTTCCTTTAAAAAACCCAGCACTCTTGTGTGGTTTTTAAACAGGACAGGGACAGATAGTATCTACCCTCTTCTTCTACAGTGCCATGTTATAGCACTTTGTGATTTAAAGTTTGTATGCTCTCTTTATTCAACCTTCTTCCTTGTCTGTTAGTTCATAATCATTTCAACAGTAGAAGTCAATGAAACTGGCCAAGCCTGCAAGTGAAATGCTGAGCACTCTCCAGATTTTTTGCTTTA
Source organism: Hyaena hyaena (assembly GCF_003009895.1). Classification (NCBI taxonomy): domain Eukaryota; kingdom Metazoa; phylum Chordata; class Mammalia; order Carnivora; family Hyaenidae; genus Hyaena; species Hyaena hyaena. The sequence continues at coordinate 745,974 of NW_024081478.1, read as the reverse complement.
ACGTTTGTTTATTTTTGAGAGAGACAGAGACACAGCATGAGCAGAGGAGGGGCAGAGAGAGAGAGATGGAAACACAGAATCCAAAGCAGATTCCAGGCTCTGAGTTGTCAGCACAGAGCCTGATGTGGGATTCGAACTCACAAACTGTGAGATTGTGAGCTCAGCCAAAGTTGGACGCTTAACCGTGCTGGGGCACCTGCACTCTCCAGATTCTAAATGACAATACCAACAAGAAAAACCACAACAGCAAACACAGAGTCTCCAAATGATAAGGTCAAATCCAACAGTTATTACATATTCCTCAAAATAATCAGATAAGAAAGGTACTATTCCTATCTGTTCAAAAATGAAAAACCGAGAACAGAAATGATTAAAAAAAAAAAAAAAAGCACACGTGTCAGAGTCAGGATTCAAGCCAATATAATCCACTTCCACACTTCTAACCACTAATTTCACTGATATAAGGTCAATACCAGCTCCTGATCAGCTCTGCCTGGACATGTCCCTAAACCTCATCTTGGACTTACATCCTATCTCTGGATTATGATAATATTTTGAAACTTGCTCAACAGATCTATTAACAATTCCTTACTGGATCATTCAAAATTTGCAGGCAGAAATGTATTTCAATCATTTTTCTTGCCTTTGGGACTTAACTCATTCCATTTTCTAAGCTAGAAATACTTATCCTCACCAAACTTCTTTCTTCATATCTTGAAATCCTAGACATTCAACAAATTCTAGCCCATTAAGATCTCTATAATCATCTCTAAGTAAAGTAAGATTCCAGCGTTATGTGGCACTCATTATTACCCTCCACATGAAAATTCACATGCTTCTCTAGTTTGTTCTATAAATTATTTGATTTTCCTGGGGCGCCTGGGTGGCTTAGTCGGTTAAGCGTCCGACTTTCGCTTAGGTCATGATCTCGCGGTTCATGGGTTCGAGCCCCGAGTCGGGCTCTGTGCTGACCGCCAGCTCAGAGCTTGGAGCCTGTTTCAGTCTGTGACTCCCTCTCTCTCTGACCCTCCCTTGCTCAAGCTGTCTCTCTCTCTCTCCTAGAAATAAATAAAACATTAAAAAAATTTAAAAAAATTATTTGATTTTCCTTCAGCTATAAAGAGAATGCTGTGTGGTTATCAACCACTCATCATGATCAGCTTCTAAACGCTTTAGATGGAGCAGTCTTCTGGACTAAGTTTGTCACACGCCACAAAGGAGCCAAGCACCTATGGCCAGCATTTTACAACCTCACCTGTTTCCAGTACCACTCTTTGGATGTGATTGGGTTCCTGTGGGCCTATGTGGTAATCATTACTTTCCTTGTCATAAAATGTTGTTTGTTTTGTTGTCAAAAGTTTAAAAAAGAAAAGAGGGGACCCTGGGTGGCTCAGTCAGTTGAGCATCCGACTTCGGCTCAGGTCATGATCTCACGGTTTATGGGTTCGAGTCCCGTGTCGGGCTCTGTGCTGACAGCTAGCTCAGAGCCTGGAGCCTGTTTCAGATTCTGTGTCTCCCTCTCTCTCTCATCCTTCCCTGCTCATGCTGTCTCTATCTCTCTCTCAAAAATAAATATTAAAAAAAAAAGAAAAGAAAAGAAGGGAGTAGGGTTGTGACAGATTCTCCTCCATATGTTAGAAGACATGTGCCATAACCAAATATTTTCCTCTTGGCTAAACATACTGTGTTAACCCATTCCACCCTAAGGGGGAAATAACTCTATGTATTTTTTGACAACTACTTCTTCAATACTTGTCATGAGATTCTTCAATTCTGTTAATCAAATCAAAGAAGATGTGGTACCTATAAAGATGAATTATACTCAACTTATAATTCTAATTGTATAAATCCTCAAATAATTATATTTCAATAGGACATATATAATTTTCTAATTAAAAAAAAAGGGGGGGGGGACTTCACTAGAGCCTTAGTCTGTGATTTAAGAGTGAGAAGCCTGATTGTTTTTACCAAGAATTTTCAGAAACATCTACTGTATAAATAAAATCAATCAGATAGAACATATGTGTCCCCGACAAAGAAATACACAACTGAACAGTTGTTAAAGGTGTTAAGATAGATTTTATTCATCCATCTATAGTAGGGGAGAAAGAGTCCAGTATAAACTGAGTTCAACTCCAACTAAGACAAAGGTAACTGATGTTTTTAAAGGGAGAGCAGACAGGGAACAAAAAGGGACTATGGAGAAGTAAAAAGGGGAACTAAAAAGAGTCGAGGTGACTATGTAGAAATGGAAAATTACAGAAAGGAGCAAGTGGAAAATTACTGAAAATGGTCTGGCAAGTTGGGTTAGACAATGTATGTTTTGTTGTTGGGCAGGATCACATTTTCTTGAGCAAAACCTTAAATAAGGGAGCTAGGGCCATTTCTTAAAGGACACAAACCATGACTTAAGAACAGATGGAAGAGAAGTTAAAGTTTGGTCAAGTCTCTTAGCACAGTGTTTAAAGCAAGTCCTTTATGTTTACAGTTCACAACCCTCATGAAGTACAAAATACTCCTTCTTGTAAATGTCCTTTTGTTACAGGAATCTGAATGGTTCTAACTGGCTTCCTACCTAAATCTGGGCAACCAGTAAAAAATCTCTGGTTAAAAGGACTAAAGATAATTTCCACACAAAGCCTTGAATGTGTCTGAATTACTCTTCTCACTTTACTGAACAACCCCTTTATAAGTGGATGGTAAAACACAAAATAAAAGACAGGTAGGAATGCTAGGTGACCCCAGCAAGATTTAGTCCAATCCCTCTGAATTATAATGTTAGATTTCCCTCCTCCTGTAACACAATCTCCCATATTTTGGCCTTACCTTGTCAAGTTGGATATTTCCAACTAATACCTGGGATGCTGAGAATATCAAAACAGAAACTTATATAATCTTTTTTTCCCCCTCACATCACATAGAAAAACAAACTGCAGGTGGCATAAAGAACCAACTATTGTGTGCAACAATTTTTAAAGTCCATGCATAAGAAAACATTCGATATAGCAAAAAGGTCTCCAAAGCTTGGCTTTCAATATTGGTAATCAAGCTTTTTGAACACAACTTAAAAAGTGAACCACAAAGAGAAGAAAGAAACCAAGTTAAGAGTTCTTCTTCCTGACAAGAGACATGTTTAAACAGTTGGACAGAAAGGAGGCATACTTTGCACTTTTGATATATGGAGGAATTTTTATAGCATTCTTCTATACAACAAAATTACTTTCAGCGATAGTCACTGATGAAACTACTTATAATAGTATCCAGAAAGGAAACAATGAATATTTTTTATTAAACTTGGAATATATAATCCAGCCACTAGAGAGTAAAAAACATAGTAAAGTACAAAAGAGAAAAAAAGGTAACACATTAATGTTCTTTAATTAATGCCTTTGTTAAAAAAATAGCAGAGGGGCGCCTGGGTGGCTCAGTTGGTTAAGCGTCCGACTTCGGCTCAGGTCATGATCTCGCGTTCGCGGGTTTGAGCCCTGCGTCAGGCTCTGTGCTGACAGCTAGCTCAGAGGTTGAAGCCTGTTTCGGATTCTGTGTCTCCCTCTCTCTCTCTGACCCTCCCCTGCTCACACTGTCTCTCTCAGAAGTAAAATAAAAACATTAAAAATTTTTATAAATAAAGTCTCAAATTAAAAAAAAAAAAAAAAGCCCCAAACCAGCCCGTTAACAAGTATTTCACTGGCACAGAGAGATCCCTGAGTCATTCTATTGCCTCATTTTTAAATACGAATAGACCATCCTTAGATCAGCAAATATTTGGGAAAGCTAATAAAATGGCAGTGTAAGGCCACAATGTGCACCTGCGCATACACACACACACACACACACACACACCAAAAACAGACGCAGTGAAAAAGGATAATTTTAAAAAATGAAAGATTAACTTATTAGCAAATGTAGATGTCAAAAATATTTCATGCATATAAATAATACACTGTAATATAGAAGAGAAAAAAGGGAAGACTCCTATATTTCACACCTATATGTCCCACCTAATACTTTCCAGCCCATGTTTTTCCTCCAGCTTTTGCTGTGGCAAGGAGCTTCTGCAATTATAACCTAATAGCACAGATCTTTCACTTCCTGCACTATGACTTCTTTGACACCACTGCATACTGCTGAACTCACCTAGCACTCACATGTATACAATCATAGTATATTCAACAGGAGTGCTCGCCTATGCTTCAGGTAGTCACTTGTGAGTATATTCTACATGGTCTCTTGGGTCCCAGTGGGATTAAGTCCCAACTGTTCACAGTGATGATCAACTTGATATGTACTTGCCTCCTTTCCCTGCACTTTCCTGTTTCACCTTTCCCTGATCCCTACTCCTGTAACCCTTGGATTTCTCAAAATAAACTACTGCATTCTGATCCTTATTTCAGGCTTTGTTTTCTGAGGAGAACACAGACTGAGATAGTCTGTAACAGAACTGGCTTTAAGAGCAGACCCACAAAATGAGACTTGGGAATTGGACAATTAACTCATAACTGGCAATAACCATCTCACTGCTGATGACATATGCAATAGTGGTAACTCTTAGAATTCAATAAAATCACAACCTACGATTCACACAGGGGAGCAAAGAATTGGGGGATGGTAAAGTACTGATTTATGGACAGTATGGGCACAATGGTAATTACATAGTGAATAGAGTGAAAATGGCTTTTGTTTACAGTTTTCAATGCTTTATAAAAAGAAAATGACAAAAAGAAAAAGAAAATGACAGCCTTAGTTTAATTAAACTTCAAATCAAAACATGCTGTCAAACTCAGAAGGTCTCCTTGGGAGTGTTTAGACTCTTCTTCTGAAGCAGCAGAAAAGCAGGTTTAGAAATCCAAAGATAGCAGAACTACAAAGGAGACAACTCACAACTTCAACAGACTTCCTATGCCAAAGTCAGTGTCTGGACAGAAAAAGAATGAAACCCTGAGACTTAGGGTGGGGGGAACAAGCCTGAAAATCCTGTATCCCTCCAATTCTTATGGGTTCCATTTCTGGGGGGTGGGGTCGCAGAGAAATTTCTATCAGAGGACACAGTAAGATTTCCACTCAATGAAAGCTATGACTTGGTCATTTTGGACTCCTCATATCAGTGGGACAACCGGCAAAGAAAATAGTTATTATTAGTGGCAACTAACCTTGACAAGTACCCTGATTAGGATCAGTTACATGGTAGGAAAAACAGGGATTTTTCCAAGACCCAGGAGATGTAGAGGAGTCCCTAAAATTCAGAGCAGTAGAACTCATTGCCTAATGATAACTCTTGAGTATATTTCACTTAGCATAATACTCTCCAGTTCCATCCACGTTGCTGCAAATGGTTGGATTTCATTCTTTCTCATTGCCAAATAGTATTCCATTGTATATATAAAACACATCTTTATCCACTCATCAGTTGATGGAAATTTAGTCTCTTTCCATATTTTCACTTTTGTTGAAAGCACTGCTTCACTCATATGTGGATCTTGAGAAACTTAACAAAAGACCATGGGGGAAGGGAAGTGGGAAAAAAGTTATAAACAGAAAGAGATGGAGGGAAACTGTAAGAGACTCTTAAATAGAGAGAACAAACTGAGGGCTGAGCAGGGAAAAGTGGGTGATGGGCACTGAGGAGGGCACTTGTTGGGATGACCACTGGGTGTTGTATAGAAGCCAATTTAACAATAAATTATATTAAATGAAAACAAAAAGTTAAAAAAAAATTTAAAAAGGTATACAATAATGATCCAAGAAGGCTAAGGTAACTTGGCTCATGCCATCCCATCAGACTAATAGCTTAGAACAGCCAAACTGCTGGTCCAGAGAGAAGGAAACAAGAAATTTGTAATTTGTAACAGAGGAGAAAGATGATAAATACTTACTATTCCTTCAGGACTAGCTGCAGTAAGGAAGACAAAAGCCTGTTTCTACTAATTCCCCTTGGTATAGGGGACTGAACTTGGCCAGCATATTGAAAACTGTCACTGACTGTACTTAATAGAGGGCACCAAGGGATACAAGCATTGCAAAATGTGGACTATATTGATCACTCACTTTGCCCTACGTCACCTCTCCACTCCTTTCTACCCCGCAACCATCCTCGTCTTCCTTCAGCCACTGAATTGTCAAACCAGCTTCCTTAAAGAGATAACCAGACACTAGCCAGCTGTCCTGAACAATCTTGCTTTCTGCCCCCGAGTTTCTCTGATGTTACTGTGTGGGACATCTAGAGAAGCTATGTTGACCACATGCATCCAAATACAGAAGAGAGTTATTAGCACCATGTCCCAACCTTCACAAATGGGAGACAAGAGCCATTAATACAGTCTCTCCTTTCTCTACTATTTTTTAGGTGGCCTAATTAATCTAAGAAGCATTCTACATATCACTTGAAATGGTTCCAGCAGGATAGAAACCAACTCTCCACAGCAGTGACCAGGTTGATAACACACCCTGGTACTGGCTTTCCCTCTTTCCTTATGTTACCTTCCTTGTCCCACAGGCCTGTTTCATGGAGTCAGTTCTAGAAACAAAATACTAACATGCAAGTCTTTCCTTCACTGCAGCTTTCTGAGGGAACTAAGCTGAGAGAGACATTCTTAGAAGATAAAAACATAGTGGCTGAAATTGATGGAAATAGGTGAAAACAAAAGATATGTTGGAATATAATGTGAAGAAATCTCCTAGAATGTATACATAAAATTAAAGATGTGACATATGAGATAAAGTGAGTACTAGTAGAGGTCCAAGTAAGATAAACTAAAGAAAAAAAAAAAAAGAACTGAGAAAATAAATAGCAGCAAATTAGCAAACCAATACAATGAAGTTTTCCAGAGCACAGACATGTATGTGATCCTCAAAACGAAAGAGCCAATGGAGAGCCAAGCTGGATGCATAAAATATTCATTACTAAGAAATTTTAAATAAAGTAAACAGAAGATACTACAAGATTTGAGAAGGGCAAAATTTTCATTCCCTGCAAAGATATAGGAATTATACTGCTATTAGCATCTCATTAGCAGCAGAAATGCAAGAGGCTTAATGTCTTTATATTCCTGAGGTAAATGTATTTTTTTAAATTAATTTTTTAAAAATTTACATCCAAGTTAGTTAGCATATAGTGCAACAATGATTTCAGGAGTAGATTCCTTAATGCCCCTTACCCATTTAGCCCATTCCCCCTCCCACAACTCCTCCAATAACGCTGTTTGTTCTCCATACTTAAGAGTCTCTTGTTTTTCTCTCCTCCCTGTTTTTATATTATTTTTGCTTCCCTTCCCTTATGCTCATCTGTTCTTCATATGAGTGAAGTCATGTATTTTTGTCTTTCTCTAACTTTACTTAGCATAATACCCTCTGGTTCCAAATCTTGCAAATGGCAAGATTTCATTCTTTTTGATTGCTGAGTAATACTACATTGTGTATATATACTGCACCTTCTTTATCCATTCATCCATTGATGGTCATTTGGGCTGTTTCCATACTTTGGCTGTTATTGATAGCGCTGGTATAAACATTGGGGTGCATGTGCCCCTTCGAAACAGTACACCTGTATCCTCTGGATAAACACCTAGCAGTGCAATTGCTGGGTCATAGGGTAGTTCTATTTTTAATTTTTTGAGGAACCTCCACACTGTTTTCCAGAGTGGCTGCACCAGTTTGCATTCCTACCAGCAGTGCAAGGGATTTATTTTCTCTGCATCCTTGCTAGCATCTGTTGTTGCCTGACTTGTTGACTTTAGTCACTCTGATGGGTGTGAGGTGGTATCTCAGTGTGGTTTTGATTTATATTTCCCTGATGATTAGTGATGTGGAGTATCATTTCATGTGTCTGTTGGCCCTCTGGATGTCTTCTCCGGAGAAGTATCTGTCCATGTCTTTAGCCCATTTCTTCATGGGATTATTTGTTTTTTTGGTGTTGAGTTTGATAAGTTCTTTATAGATTTTGGATACCAATCCTTTATCTGATATGGCGTTTGCAAATATTTTCTCTCATTCCATCAGTTAGTTGCCTTTTAGTTTTGCTCTCTGTGGGAAATGTATTTTTAATACAGTATTTTACATCTCTCCAAATTAACTATCAAGTATTCAGAAAATAATATAATTTGAAATATTTTAGGAGTTAAACTCACATATCCTTCTGACGTCAGTCAGGATATATTAGGTTATGCTGCAAAAAAAAAAAAAAAAAAACAAAACTCAAAAATCTTCCAGGCTTAAAACAATAAAGGTGTATTTCTCTCTGTTACAGGTCCACTGCAGTCATATTGAGAGTTCTAGGTCAAACAATCCCAGAAACCAGACTAACAGAACTGCCACTATCTGGAACATTTCTGGGGACTCTCAGACAGGAAAAGAGGATTTTCACTGAAAAGTTAAGCTTGAAAGCAAGTTAACTTTTAGGCAGCAGAAATATGCAAACCTACAGTGTGCCTGGAAGTTGGGTGGTGTGAGCAGGGGAGAAAAACATATAGTATATATAGCACTAATGACTATTACACTTTCTTAGGCCATTATGTGAATTTACTTCAATAAAACAACTCTAAACCAAGGAAGAAAAAGAAACTGGAACCACTGAACGGTGGACTCAATGGATCTGCTGCGCCAAGTGTAGGTATCATCAAGCTGGAAAAGGAAGACACATGGCTCGCAGAAGACTTCAGTTAAAAATGAGTGAAAAAGATGACTGAGAAACTGGAGAAAAGTGAGGACATGATGAAGAGAATTATGGGGTGGGGAAACTGAGTTCTCGAGAAGGAGGAAGAAAAGGGTGAAGAAAGAGGAGAAAGGAAGAAGGGAGAAAGATGGGAGCGGGGAGAGAAAAATCCAATTAAAATTTACGCTAGGAATATTATCCATTCAGAAGCATGGGTGTCATAGCATGCAGTGTGTAAAGCATGCAGTGTGTAAAGAAGTAAAGAGTATTATTCGGCTTGGAGTAAGTAATAGTTACAATAGACAAAACAAAAAAAATTATATTTGTTTATAGTTAAGAATCAAACTGTAAATGAAAGAAACTTTATGCTTACAAAGCAATACAAATGTTACTAACCTTGACAATGCAAAAGCAGCAGCATATTTTAGAATAGTTAGGAGGCTAATGAAGGTAAAGATGTAAGTGGAAGGACAGAAGAACTACGTCATCTTAAATACTGAGACAACTGATGCTTTTTCTAAGAAAACACAGACGGGGCACCTGGGTGGCTCAGACAGTTAAGCGTCTGACTTCGGCTCAGGTCATGATCTCATAGTTCATGGGTTCGAGCCCCGCGTCGGGCTCTGTGCTGACAGCCAGCTCAGAGCCTGGAGCCTGTTTCAGATTCTGTGTCTCCCTCTCCCTCTGACCCTCCCCTGCTCATGCTGTCTCTCATTCTCTCTCTCAGAAATAAATTAAAAAACAATAAGAAGAATTTTTAAAAAAGAAAACACACAGTGGTTGCAGTTTCTCAGTGGAGGAATTGACACTAAAAAAGTGGAAGGATTTGAAAGGGAGCAAAAAGTTTCATGAGGGTTGGGTAAATGTATTAAACATGCATACATTATCTTAACTTTAGAAGCCTTTTTTTTAAAGTTTATTTATTTTCTCTTAAAGAGCCTGAGTGAGGAAGCAAGGGAGGGGCAGAGAGCGAATCCCAAGCAGGCTCTGCACTGTCAGCGCATCTAGAGGTGGACATAGGGCTTGAACCCACGAACCAAGAGGTCACGACTTGAGCTGAAACCAAGACTCAGACACTTAGCCGACATCGCCACTCAGGCACCCCTCAACTTCATAAATCTTCAAATAGCCATATCCCATTATCTAGAGAGGTGATAACCATCAGTAAAAACCAAAACTGAAATGGTTAGTTAAATAAGGCTGATTGTCAGAAGATACATTTAATTTCTTTTAATGTTTTTTATCTTTCTGAGAAAGAGACAGAGTGTGAGCGGGGGAAGGGCAGGGAAAGAGGGAGACACAGAATCCAAAACAGACTCCAGGTTCTGAGCTGTCAGCAGAGAGCTCCATGTGGGGCTTGAACCCATTAACCAGGAGATCATAAACTGAGATGAGGTCAGACATTTAACCAACTGAGCCACCCAGGCGCCCCACTTCTTTTTCAATGTAAGCCCATATATACCATCTGATCTGTCTACCCCAATTATAAATTCCTAGGTTTTTGCTAAGTAGTGTTTATTTTTTTCCTTTCCCCAGTGAAATATTATCCTTGAAGTACTGAAATATTATCCTTGAAGTCAAGCACTGGACCATTGTTAATCTTAACTATTCAGTACTGTACTGGAAGGCCTGGCCAATAAGAAAATTATGTAAAAAAAATAAAAAAAATTGGGGCACAGGAGGAGAATTTGTCATCATTTGTAGGCAATATGGTATTGAGGAAAATGAAACACAATAAATAAAACATTACCACAGATTATTTTAAATTCTCTAAGATAACCAAATATAAAATCAGTATTAAAAATAAGAATATTTCCTAAGAGAAAAACATCATAAGGTATTGTAGAATTTGCCACAACAGAAGCACAAAATAAAAATGACCCTAATGAGAAATGTGTACTATATCCCAGAAGAAAAATACAACGATTTACTTAAAAAACATAAACATGAAAAAAATGGAAATAACTACTATGTATCCGGATGGGTAGCCTCAACATTTAAATTATTCTTTCCAGATAACTCTATGAGCTTAATGAATTTGTTTCAAACTCCTGAAAATACTTTTAAAAGGCACAAAAATTTTATATTGTTAAAATTTTATATTGTTAGTTATATTGTTAGTTATAATGTTAGTTATAACATTAAATACACAAAAATAAAAGGAGGATTGAAAATGGAAAGGACCATAGTTATAAAACACAGTGACCCTGATGCAGACAGAGAGATCAAAGAACAGACTAGCATCCAAAAGAGAACCAAGTATATACAGAAATTCAGTATGTGACAAAAGAGCCGTGGAAAATCATCCAGACATGATTTCTCAATGATAAATGGTGTTGGAACAATTACGCACTGAGATCCCAATACCATCTTCTCACAAAAACAAATTTCAGGTTGAATATTACAGATTTAAATGCAAAACAAAACCAAAACAAAAATGACTTTAAAATTTAAAAATATATAAAAGAAACTTGAAAGTGGTAGAATATCAAGTACTCATAAATATTTAACTATATGAAAGATTTTAAACATTTATATGAAGGAAAATACCATAAACAAACAGAAAATCTATCATTGGTAGAGAATACATCACACACCATTAATATTCATGTGTATTTTTCATATGCATAAAGTATAATATAAAAGCAATTTCATAAATACATGAGCAGAGACTGCAAATATAGACAATTGCCACAAAAAGAAATACAGTTATGAAAAGATGCTCAAATTTATAAATAATTATAGACATACAAATTAATACAAAAAATGAAAATCGTGTTTTTCTCCTGTTAGACTGACAGGAATTTAAGGGCCCTATATTTTCCAATACTGATAAGATATATAGTAAATGGGCAAGTTTCAGAGACTGTTTAAACTGCACACCTATTTGGAGAATGACTTGACAATACCCACCAAGATGTAAAATGACCAAACTGTATCATTATCTTATGAAAAATAGTATAAATGTTAAAATATATGTATAAGAATATTCATTACAGCACAGATGTAACAGCAACATTTAGAAGTTCTCTGTCCAAGGTTAAATAAATAAAGACATTTTGTAACATCCATACATTAGAAAATATGAAGCCATTAAAAAGAAAAAAGGCACGGATGGCTGGGTGGCTCAGTCAGTTAGTTAGGTGTCCAACTTTTCATTTCAGCTCAGGTCATGATTCCAGGGTAGTAGGATCAAGTCCTGAGTCAGGCTCCACACTTAGCATGGAGCCTACTTAGGATTCTCTCTCTCTCTGAGCCTACTTAGGATTCTCTCTCTCTCTCTCTCTCTCTCTCTGTCTCCCACTTGCTCTCATTCTCTAAAATAAAATAAATTAAAAAAAAATTTTTTTTAAAAAGAAAAGGGGCACCTGGGTGGCTCAGCCGGTTAAGCATCTGACTTCAGCTCAGGTCATGATCTCATGGTTCGTGGGTTCAAGCCCTGCGTCAGGCTGTGTGCTGACGGCTAGCTCAGAGCCTAGAGCCTGCTTCAGATTCTGTGTCTCCCTCTCTCTCTGACCCTCCCCTGCTCATGCTGTCCCTCTCTCTCTCTCAGAAATAAATAAAACATTAAAAAAAATTTTTTTAAATAAAAGAAGAAAGGCAATCAGTATGCAGTAACTCAGAAGTATGTTCATGATATACTGTTGAGTGCAAAGAAGCTATCTGCAGAAGTATTTATGATTTTCTAACATAATAATCTTAAAACATAGGTATACAGATGATTATATAAACATAGGGAAAAAAGCCTAGAATAATAATACCAAACTAGTAACACACTACCATAGAAATGAGATTCGACAGGAAAGTGAAACTATCACATTTTATGTATTTTTAATATTTGTTCAAGGACATGCACTACTGTTGTAATTTCAAGAGATAATTACAGTACTTTCAGAATTTTCTGAAGTTATTACTTTACATTAAAAAATATTTCTAAATTTTTATTTCTAAATATTTTATTTCTAAATATTTTATTTAGGAGAGAGAGAGAGACAGCGTGAGCAGGGGAGGGTCAGAGAGAGAGGGAGATACAGACTCTGAAATAGGCTCCAGGCTCTGAGCTGGCAGTCAGCACAGAGCCCGACGCGGGGCTCGAACCCACGAACCGGGAGATCATGACCTAAGCGAAAGTCGGACGCTTAACCAACTGAGCCACCCAGGCGCCCCTTGAATACACTTTCAACTATAGTCCCCTCCCATGTTCCAACACCCCAGCTCACATGCAGCATTTCTAAACCTCACCCCAAACATACTTTATCTCCATATAAGATTTAATCTCGAGAACAGAGATTGTCTTTTATATCTATATTATCTCCCAAAGCATCCCACTGAAAATGTTGAATACATTGTTAAAGTGAATTAATGTAAATTTACAGGCACTCTATATTGAACATACTTTCAAAATCTGTACTGGTTCCTATTTGTTCACCTTTTAAGGGAAGCTCTAAGAAAACTAGATATAAGTGTTTTTATAGGAGATAGTTCAAGACAGTGACACAGAAAAGATCCTGAACTTGCCTCCTCCCACAGACAAACCAAGTCTACAGCTACTTAAGTAATAATTTCCTCTGAGAAAGACCTGAATGAGAAAGGGGCCACATTAAGGCAGACAGGAGAACCTAACACCCAAGCTCGCCATAAACCCACCCCAGTGCAGTGAACCACAACTGAGAGGAAAAGCACAACCCTGAAGCTTCTTCCTAAAGAGCAAAGGGTTGGTCCCCCAAATTGGACATGCCAACACTTTTAAGAACCCCCAAGGGGTGCCTGGGTGGCTTAGTTGGTTAAGCGTCTGACTTCGGCTCAGGTCATGATCTCGCAGTTTGTGGGTTCGAGCCCCACGTCGGGCTCTGTGCTGACAGCTAGGAGCCTGGAGCCTGCTTTAGATTCTGTGTCTCCCTCTCTTTCTGACCCTCCCCTGTCTCTATCTCACTGTCTCTATCTCTCTCTCTCTCAAAAATAAGTAAAACATTAAGAAAATTAAAAAAAAAAAAGACCCCAAAACATGGGTTGAAGGCCAATAGGACTCCCAAGACCCAAAGGACTGTAATGAACTAGAAACAGCTCTTAAAGGGCTTTAGTGCAGACTCACTCACCACAGGGCCCACTGCAGAGCAGCCACAGAGAACAGAAGCAGCCATATGAGAAAAGCTTCCAGACTTTATGCAAAAGAAGTTCATTTGCTAACCTTAAAACACTGGCCAGGGGGGACCTGGGTGGCTCAGTCAGTTAAGCAACAGACTTAGGCTCAGGTCATGATCTCATGGTTTGTGGGTTCAAGCCCCACATTGGGCTCTGTGCTCACAGCTCACAGCCTAGAGCCTGCTTCAGAATCTGCATTTCCTCTCTCTCTGCTCCTCCCCCACTTGCGCTCCATCTCTCTCTCAAAAATAAATAAACATTAAAAAAAAAATTTAAAACACTGGCCAGAAGGGCAGGAACTTTGGGGGATACTCTCAGGGGACTGAGTTTGCTGGGAGCCACTTTTGACATTTTCCTCCCTCTCTTCTTCTTGTCTTCACACTCTCCCTCTACCACTCTCCAGAGTGCCAGGATTTCCCAGAGTGAAGCTTTTACATTCATCTGGTGCCCCAGTTTTTACATCTGATGTCCCTGATTTTACGGCTGCAACTCAGGTAAAACCCCTGGATTACTTGACACTGGGAGCCTGTGGGGCTTGCATTCCTGGGTTCAGTGGGACTAAAATAGCTGGAAAGGCACTTCTTAGCAGATCGCAGTCCCCAGGGTACTTACTGCACAGATAGTGGACAGAAGCACATCTGTGGTCTTTCTGAGAAAGAAGTCCAAAAGCCAGGCTTCTGGTCCGACACACTTCTAGAGGCCTGTGGAGATGCTCTCAGGAAACTGTTAAAACTAATAAATTCAGTAAAGTTAATAATATACAAAATCAACATAAAAAAATCTGTTGCATTTATATACACTAATAATGAACTACCAGAAAGAGAAATTAAGAAAACAATCACATTTACAATAGCATAAATAGAATAAAATACCTAGCAATAAATTTAACCAAGGAAATAAAAGACCTGTATACTGAACACTATAGACACTGCTGAAAGAAACTGAAGATCCAAATAAACCGGGAAGATATTCTGTACTCACAGATGAGAAGAATACTGTTAAAATGTCCATATTACCCAAAGCAATGCATAGACTCAATGCAATTCTTATCAAAATTACAATGACATTTATCACAGAAATAGAAAAATAGTTACAGAATTTGTATGGAAACATAAAAGACCCTGAATAGTCAAAGCAATCCTGAGAAAAAAAGAACAAACCTGGAGGCCTCAAACCCCTGATTTCAAACTACATTACAAAGCTATAATAATTAAAATTGTAAGGTATTGGCATTAAAACACACACAAACACACACACACATACACACACACAACAATGGAACACAATCCAGAATCCAGAAATAAACCCATGCATATATGGTTAATTAATTCACAAAAGAGGAGCCAAAACATTACAATGAGGAAAGGACAGTATCTTCAGTAAATGATGCTGGGGAAACTGGACAGCCATGTACAAAAGAATGAAACTAGATCAATATTTTACACCATACCTGAGTTAAGTCAAATGGATTAAAGACCTGAACTTAAGACCTAAAACCATAGAACTACTAGAAGAAAACAGAGGTGGCAATCTCCTTGACATTGGTCTTGGTGATGATGTTTAAATAGGACTCTAAAAAGAAAAGCAACAAAAGCAAAAATAAACAAGTGGGAATATATCAAAGTAAAAAGCCTCCAGAAAGGAAATCATCAACAAAATGGAAAGTCAACATACAGAATAGCAAAAATTATGTGCAAATCATCTATCTGATAAAGGGTATAATATCCAAATAAAGAATTCAGGGGCGCCTGGGTGGCTCAGCCAGTTAAGTGTCCGACTTCAGCTCAGGTCATGATCTCACGGTTCGTGGGTTCGAGCCCTGCATCAGGCCCTGTGCTGGCAGCTCAGAGCCTGGAGCCTGTTTCAGATGCTGTGTCTCCCTCTCTCTCTGCCCCTCCACCACTCATGCTCTGTCTCTCTGTCTCAAAAATAAAAACTATTAAAAAAAGATTTTTTTTTAAAATAAAAGAATTCAGGGGCACCTGGGTGGCTCAGCCAGTTAAGCGTCTGACTTCAGGTTAGGTCATGATCTCATGGTTGGTGGGCTCGAGCCCCACATTGGGCTCTATGCTGACAGCTAGCTCAGAGCCTGGAGACTCTCTTCAGACTCTGTGTCTCCCTCTCTCTCTGACCCTCCCCTGCTCATGCTGTCTCTATGTCTCTCCCAAAAATAAATAAAACATTAAAAAAAAAAAAAATTCATATGGAGCTTTTGGATGGCCAGTGGGTTGAGCGTCTGACTCTTGATGTTGGCTCAGGTTATCATCTCTGTGTCCTGGGGTGGAACCCCATACTGGGCACCATGCTGAGCATGAAGCCTGCTTAGGATTCTCTCTCCTGCTGCCCCTCTCCCTTGCTCACACTTTCCCTGTTAAAAACAAAAACAAAACGACAACAACAAAAACAAACAATCTAATTTAAAAATGGGCAAAAGATCCGAACAGACATTTTTCCAAAAAAAGCATACAGGTGGCCAACAGGTATATGAAAAAATGCTAAGACCAATGATCAGAGAAATACACATCAAAACCACAAGATACAACCTCACGCCTGTTAGAATGATTAATATAAAAAAGACAAGCAATAATAAGTGTTGCTGAGGATGTGGAGTAAAAGGAACCCTTGTGCACTGGTGGTGGGAATACAAACTGGTTACAGCCAATGTGGAAAACAGTGTAGAGTTCTTCAAAAAATTATACAGCTACCATGTGACCCAGCAATTACACTACCAGGTATCTAATCCAAAGAAAACGAAAACACAGTTCAATGATAAACATGCACCCCTATTTTCACTGCAGCATTATTCATAACACTCAAGATATGAAAACAATCCAAGTATCCGTCAAAGGATACAGGTAAAGCTATGATGTACATACACAAAATGGGCTACTCCTCAGCCATAAAAAGAATGAAATCTTGTCATTTGCAACAACATGGAGAAAGAAACCTTGAATGTATTACACTAAGTGAAATAGGTCTGACAGAAAAAGACAAATACTGTATGACTTCATTTACATATAGAATCTAAAAAAATAATCAAACAAAACCCAGACTCACAGATATAGGAAACAGATTAGTGGTTGCCAGAGGGGAGAAGGGTGAAGGCGGGAGATGACAGGGGTGAAGGACAAAAAGGCTGGGGTGCCTGGGTGGCTCAGCTGGTTGATTGTCCACCTCTTGACTTCAGCTCAGGTCATGATCTCACGGTTCATGGTCTCATGATCTCTGGGTTCGAGCCCAGAGATCAGCTCCTTGCTGATGGTGCAGAGCCTACTTGAGATTCTCTCTCTCTCTCAAGATAAATAAAAATAAAAAACAACAAAAAGTACAAAGGTCCAGTTATAAAAGTAGTCACAGAGATACAACCTACAGCATGGGGAATATAGTTAATAACATACATTGTATTCACTTTGTAAGGTACCAGACAGTAACTAGACTTTGGTGGTAACCATTTCACAATATACACAAATGAAAAGTCACTCTGTTGGATACCTGAAACTAATATATGCCAATTATACCTCAATGAATTTTAAAAAATATGATTGTGATCTGCTGAGTTCAAACAATGAGGCTCAAAGCCTGACTTTATTGCATGCTGACAATAAAGTCTGAAGCACCTCCCAGAGATGATGTCATAATTAAACATGACATCATAAAAGTTCTCTTCAGACTTTCCTCCTTTACCTTATTTTTTACTATCCAACTCCAGTGTGCTCTGAACACCTTTCCCCAACATCCACACTTGGGTCTGATGAGTCCTGTTGCAAAACCTATCCCTGTGATTTCTAGATGAGCAGAAACATACTTTAACAAGATCTATTTGTCCATATTAATCCTGCACCCTCACCTTCTACTTTATTCAGATCTATGACCTCTTCCCAAATCGTTTTTGTTTCTCTAAGTCTCTGACCTTATTTAAAGGATCTTTATGTCGAGGTCCAGTGGGAAAAAAAGTTCCTCAAAGATTATAAAAAGTTCTATGGGGCACCTGGGTGGCTCAGTCGGTAAACCGTCTGACTTCAGCTCAGGTCATGATCTCAGTTCGTGAGTTCAAGTTCCACATCAGGATCTCTGTCAGTGCAGATCCTGCCTCAGATCCTGTCTCCCTCTCTCTGGCCCCTTCCGCTTGCACACACTCTCTATCAAAAATAAACAAACATTAAAAAAAAAAAGTTCTATTCTATCATGCAAGATACTTCTGGCTTTGTCTTGTTTGTTGGATTTATCCTAAACCAGTTTCCTGGAACTGGCAAAATAGTTTTAACAATTTCAGGCTTCCCAGTCACATAATTTAGTCCCCTGAGGTGAAAAAGTACCTATTCTACTGTCTCTTTCCTAAAAGCAAGAAAATCTCTTTCTCAGAAACCCTCAGAAAAACTTCCATGGCATGTCACTGGTATATGAATGGTAATCTGCTCAGTTCTAAACCAAGTCCTGGCAAAAGGATTGCCATGCTTGGACTGATTTAGGAGTTCCTATGGGAAAAAATGAATACAAAGCTACTCTGAGAATGGAGCCAGTTATTTACGAACCATGGGGGGTGAGGGGGGTGGATACTTAAGTGATAGTTTAAGAATGGTTAGGATGAATAAAAGAACGGAGGCCAGCCATAACCATTATTTAAAGTTTATTAATAAAAGGAGTCAGTGGGTCTGTTCTCAAACTCTCAAATTTTGTGTCCTCATGGCAGTGGTAACAGACAGCTGCTATACTAAAGATAATGTATGTTTCTAAAGATGTCTGCTTACGAAGTACGAGGATAGCCCATTTTTGCATGAGGTTTTCTACACAGAACATGGGTGTGTGATTTTGAAATAAGATAGGACAAAAATGGGATTTAATCATGCCCAAAATCGCCAAAAGGAAGTCTATATACAGTACATATTTTATATGCATTTAAAGTCTGAAAATGCACACAAAAAAAGAACACATTAAGTGTTAAAGTTAATCCCAGTAACATTCTATCTCCATAGACTTCAGTAAAAACTCTCTAGTTATATAGATAAAAAATACTTCATCTAGAGAATGTTCCCATAAAAACCACTTAAGTCTTAGTTTGCACCATGATTCTCATCACTTCTAAAATAACCCCACAAATGAACTAGGAAGTAGGCATATCTGCATTCTATAAGCCTGTTACGTGCCAACTGATCAAAAATTTTCAGCCTAAAACTAAGCTTACATTTCAAATCACTGAGTCCCGTGAAAACCTTGAGAGGCTAACTGTAGCCTCTTGTCTTCTTGCCATATAATTTAAAAACAAAGTTCCCTTCAGTGATATCAGTGGAAGCCAAATCTAGAACAATGATTTACTGACCTGTTATACCCTGAGTATCGTTAGTAGGGCTGAAGTCTTTCAGATGCCACACAAGAGACATAGAAAAAAAAAAAACTGAAAGGAAAACACAAAATGTTAAGATTTAGAATCATGGAAAGAGGCAAAAAATATTAATGACCTGTAGTACTATACATTAAACTCTAAGATTCCTATCCCTACTACAATGAACTTGAGGTCTGAGAGTTTGCCCCTTCTCTCAAAAAAATAAGTTTGGCCCCATAGTATCACATGCTTTGTTTTTAATGTGTATCAAACTGTATTAGGCATTTTTTTCTATCCAAACCATTCTAAAATTCAGGACAAAATGACTTATGTGTCAGTTGCCCTTACCTTGAGTTCAGGGAACTCTACCATAGTCAGTGAAATGCTGTCAACAATTCTCATTTCCTTCTTCTTATTCCATACATCCAACACCCCTTCAGATCATTTATAATAATATGTCCTTCAGAAGAGTGACCAATGCATTCTACAGCCAGAAGAAAAGAGATATCCAGGAGAAGGAAGCTATGCCTATTAACAAAATATTCCAGTGAATGAAAAGTGAGACATTCAGATGTTAGTTCGGTATGAGACCACACATTAAACTTTATCAGGTATGTTACTCTGTCTGTTTGGAAACTGTCATAATTCCTCTGGAGCTGACCATTATTTAATCTCCTGCCTCTTTTACTTCCCACACTGGTTGGTCAAAGAACCCCACTTCCCTGGACACACATTAGATCAGAGCTGGCTCCATGAAATTAGCATGGCTATTCAGAGTCCTTTTGAGGAGATGCTATAGAAACATAGTAGAAAACTGGTCTCTCTGACACTGAGAAGTATATAGATAATGGAAGCCTGCAGATGGTGGTGGACATTTTTAGAACACTTAAAACTATGATGGGGGCACCTGGGTGGCTCAGTCAGTTAAGTGTCCAACTCTTGATTTCTGCTGAGGTCATGATCTCACAGTTTGTGAATTCAAGCCCAAGTCAGGCTCTGTGCTGACAGGGCGAAGCCTGACTAGGATTCTCTCTCTCCCTCTCTTTCTGCCCCCTACTCAAACTGTTTCAAAATGAACTAAAAAAAAAAATTTTTTTTTTAAAAGACTATGACTAAGAATAAAGCCACTATAGAGGAAAAGCAAAACCAGAAGAGAATTTTTATTCTAGCAAATAAAATCTGAGACTGATATTTAAGTTTTAAATAACTGAATTTTTTTTTTTACTTGAACGTATGTTATAATGTATGTTACTGATGAGAGATTTTTAGACTCTAACATCATAGAGTACACAGAAGAAACCATGACTCTCATGGTTAGAGAAACAATCATGTCTTCAACTATTTACTATTATGACTCTTCTGCACACAGGGGGAAAATTATAAAGCAATCTTTCACACCATGTTCCTGTCAGTTTTTTCATCCAAACGAACAAAAAATAAAGAGAGAAATCAGTTATTGCGAAGATTTATTAAATGAGCTAACAGAAATATACAGAATGCCTAATTTTAAGAACTCAATAAATGTTAGTTTCTTAGAATAAATTAATAGCAAGCTTCTTAACACTCAAAATATAAAGCACAGGTTAACATCTAAGTGACTAGACACTCCAGGAAAAACCTCTCCTTAATAAGCTTTAAGAAAAACTTTCATACCCTTAGAACTCAGCACCATGGTTTTTAAACATATATTAATTTATGTTCTATTTCTTTCCAAAACAGGTAAGGTGCCTTCTTTGAAAATGCCAAATTAGATAAAAATATGGATGGAAACTTGCTCCACCAATTGCTACCTTTGTACTCTTGGGCAACTTTAATCTCTCTTAGCCTGTCTCCCCACCTATAATAGGAAGTGAGATGTTATAGAAGGATGAAATGAGTCAGTTGTGGAAGCACAAAGTGCCTTTATATACTAAGGGCTCAATGATGTACAATTTACTACTATTATTTCAGGAAAATGACTTAGGTATTACCTAATTTTGTGTAACTGGTTATTTCTTAAAATAACATTTTTGGTGATTCCTCTAAACCTTAGAAATTTTCAGCTTAAAAGCTTGAAAATCCTTCTCTATTAACTTTTATAACTTATTGATGAATACCAACAAATGACTCACCTTATATTACCAACTGTTTTAAGCCTAATTAAAGGCACTGCTGCAACTAGAACCCAGGTTTTCTAATCTCTCACCACCCCAAACCAACTAAATGTTCTTTCTTCTCTACCACAGTGGACAGATTTAAAATAAATCCTTAGGCTTTATTTTTCAAACAGGGAAGTAAAACTGGTAATTATGAATGCATGGAAAAAAACACTCTAAATGCCGGGGAGAACATAATTCAGTGAATATAAAAGCAGTACACTGATAGTTTTAAATCTTTCAAGAGTGAAACTCCTGCATTCCCCTTTTTAGACCAATATGGATTAAGTTTTTGTAAACCTGTAAATCATGATTTGGTACAGAGTGCAACAGTAAATGCAACACTATATAAAAATTGAAAAAAGTGGCCAAATATTTAAATATCCCAAATGCTTAGTCAACTTCATAAAAGCCAAAATTTCAACTCAAGAAGCTGAAATACAAAAAGGCGTTCATAAACTGTTTTCTTGTGTGGCCCTCTATTTTATACAGCTTGTTGCCACTAGGAAGGATTGATAGTTAATTTTAAAGTCTGTAACTGTAAGAGCTTAAATTATAAAAGTGTATTTCAAAAGTAAAACAGAAAAACATCTGTAAAATATTTCATATATCAAGATGAAAACATAAAACCTGAAAATAAAGTCTGTGACCAGACTTGATCCAAAAATGTTATTAGATGAATAAATACTTAATCAAATATCAACTAATTCCATCATACACCATCAGTTCTTATATTAGAAACAGAAGTAAGCTTTTAACATAATTGGCCCAGGTCAATCATTTCCGCTAATGATGCAGAAAATGGGGGTGTGGTAATCAGGGTACCTATAGTTCCCAAACTATAAGGCATTATTTTATGCCCACTAATGCATAAGAACACAAACTAGCATCCAGACAAAAATGAAGTACAACAGATATGTGTCAATCTTTACCAATTTATTTTATACAAAACAGTAGCAATGTAGAATATGGAGTATCTTCCGCTGCCACACACGTAAGTTGTGAACATTCCAAGCCAATGTATACAGTTTGGAGGGGAAGGCTAAACGACAGCATCAACCATGCTACTGAACATAGGAAATTTTTTATTTAAAAAGATTAAAAATTAGATAGCAGTGTCTTCTTAATATTGCTCTCATCATTGAAGACTGAAGAAAAATAAAAAGTGACTTTAAGATTAAAAAAAGAGGGAAAGGGAGAAACAAAGAGGCTGCTACAACACTGCCATACTGTCGTCAAACCATCATACTTCAATATTTGCATACTTGATAGCAGCATCATTTTTACTGAACCGTGTGCAACTACATCTAGAAACATATCAAAGCAAAATATCATGGCAGTCATCAATCAAAATCCAAAAGAAAACAAACAAAAAATAACTCTAGGATGAACACACTATAAGTAGATGAACATTTACGGAGAATGAATCAATATCTACATTCTTGGACTGTTCCATTCTGCTCCTTTAATAAAAGTGTCAACTCAAATTGTCAACTGTGCATTTTTGGAGGATTTGAGTTTTTCCAGTTCTTATTATACTGCATGCTTGGAACAAAAAGGGATATAATAAACCCTTCTACACAATGAACTGTAAGTAGACCGCTGAAAATAAATTTACTACTTGTAAACACACACAAAAAAAAATACAAGATTTTTTTTTTTTATCTTTAAACAATCAGTGCTTCCAAAAGCACATTATCTTCTATATCGACCTCTCTCCCCTCGGTCTCTGTCCCGGTCACATAATCGCTCTCTTTCTCTTTCTCTATCACGTCCTCTATCTCGTTCTCTGTCTCTTCTGTTATCTCTAGGGCGGTCTCGCTCTCGCTCCCGATCTCTTTCACGGGGTCTACTTCTCCGACCACTGACAACAGCTTGTGTGCGACGAAGGAAATCATCCACTCTCATGTCATAATCATGCTAGAAAATAAGAAATGGAACTTATGAGTCCCCATACTGTAATTACTGTATAGTACAGAAATAGAATCTAGAGAAATGTACTAATGCATTAATTCACAGAATGTATTTTTGACAGTTTAGAAAAAGGATTTTGATGCCTAACTAGACACCCACAAGAGTGATTATTCAAATTCTGTTGCAGGAACTCACTTCATGAAATTTCTTATGTAACTTTAGTGACTTTTCTAGCCAACACTTTTAATAAGAAGCCAAAGTAGGGGCGCCTGGGTGGCTTAGTCGGTTAAGCGTCCGACTTTCGCTTAGGTCATGATCTCGCGGATCGTGGGTTTGAGCCCCGCGTCGGGCTCTGTGCTGACTGCCAGCTCAGAGCCTGGAGCCTGTTTCAGTCTGTGACTCCCTCTCTCTCTGACCCTCCCCTGCTCACGCTGTCTCTCTCTCTCTCTTAGAAATAAATTAAAAAAAAAGTTAAAAAAAAAAAAATTAAAAAAAATAAAAGAAGCCAAAGTAATCACCTGGTGATGACCATCAACCATCACGGATGCAAGCCTGATGCCAACTCTGCTAAACATCATCCATGTTTTTCTGCAACAGGTGAACCCTACTTTTTTTCCTTCACTGACTCTACAACCTGAACCAAGTCTACCCTCTTAAGGTAAAATTAGGAGTTCTTACATTCCAGATTTCCTTTCAAACTAAACGACTGTTACTGACAAGCTAGTTTTGAAATTTGATAGAATTTTAAGAAAATGGAGGCATCTGGATAGCTCATTTGGTTAGCATCTGACTCCTGATTTATGAGATCGAGCCCCGCATCGGGCTCCATGCTGGGTATGGAGCCTTCTGCCCCTCCCCGGCTCTCTCTCTCAAAAAATACAAAAACATCTTAAACTAAAAAAATTAGAATTTTAAGAAAATAAGTACTTTAGTAAGATTGTGAGGTCTACTCCACAAAATTTAAATATACACAAAAAGCTGGGGAGAACCAGAGAGGGAAGATGAGCCAACTGTCTAAGTGAGGTGCAAGTTGTCATTGTGGCTACTTTTTAAGCTTAATCCCTGCTCAAGTTTTCTACTCTTAGTTCTCTCACCTTTACTTACTGAACTTTGTCTCCTTTCAAAAGTCAGCTTAAATATTCAGAATATAAGGTTCAAAAACACAATTCCACCTTACCTCTCACATACCTCCAATACATGAAGAATATTGTACTAGTAAAATATACACACTAACCAAAAAATTACATAAAGATGCATAAAACAGAACTTAAAAAGGACAAGTAACTTTTGGTAAAAGAATCTTAGAAAGAATTCCTAATTTGAAGATTATGCAATCATTTATAAAAAACACCACAACCCATCTAGCCAACTAAGATTTCATCAGATATAAGCTGTATATTTCTTCCTGTATAACTGAAAAAAAAAAAATTAAACTCTATTATTGTTAGGATTCTCAGATTGTTTCACTGAATATTAAAGGTCCTAATAGGATTTGATTCTGAGAAGTTAGTATCTTTATGAAAATAAGAAGGTAAATAAGACCAAAAAAATATTTCAAAAATAGGCTGGGCCACTACTGCTCTGACTGACCTCTCAAATATGCAGGCTCTTCATCTAAGTGGGAATATAAAGAATATTTATTTGGCCCAGCCAAAAGACTCAACACCTCAAACTGAGGGGAGAGGAAGGAAGGTGTCCAAACTGTACATCCTACTTTAACAACCCAACTACCAAAGACTACCAAACTTATATACAAAGGAATTACACTAACAAGTGCCAGAAGACAATTTCAGTTTAAAAACTGAAAGTACTATGAGGGAAAGGGGGAAAAACGGAGTATCAACCATTTAATAAACAAACTCAACCCAACTAGTATAATGGAAAAAAAAACACAGAAATCTCAAACTAGAAATTTTCTTTTGTTCATTCTGTTTTGAAGAGATCAAAAAATGCTTTTCATATCAACCATACCAAATTATTAGATTCAGTAATTACTAAAGGAAAATTATCCATCTGCCTTTCTTAACATCTGTTTGTTATTTGTTAGCATTATCTTAAGAATCAGAGGTGAACTGACAAAATCTGTCAGAGACACAAATAACTGAGACCAGGGATGATCTGTTAACTTAATACATACCATCCAACCTATGAAAAGTGAATCAGAATATATAGAAAGCTTAAAAATGTGTATTTGCAATAATAATTACACAATCATTTATAACTAAAGACTCCAGTGCAGAAAGAATGAACTCCTAGTGTCCCTGGGACACTATTACCTAAAAGTTATTTGTAGGAGTTGCCTCAACTTGAGCAGATTGATCAGTGAAGAAATAATAGTCTATCTAAATAATCCAAAGGGATTAGCCATTTATTAAACCATTCTTAATAAAAACAGTCCACCACTCAACATAATCTGGTATCCCTACATTTACATTATCTACAGAATTCAAGGCAGTTCCTTCACACTTCTGCCTTCTGGTCCACTTACTACTCGTTTATCTCTGTATCTTGCTTCATGTGGTACTGGGTGATGTCCTGAGTAGGGGGGATGAGCTTGAGGAGGTGGAGCATGGTGCTGATAATAAGGATGGTGTGGAGGTTGTTCCATTCCAGGATAAGGAGCCTAAAAAGAGAAAACCACTTCCATAAGCATCTACCAAATATCCGTGTAAATAAACCATTCTTAGAATTCCACTATCCAAACCACCTATCCAAACCAACAATCTAATAATCTGTACTATCCGTTTACTTTGACAGAAATTAAGGTTTGTTAAAATGCCCTCTTTACGTGCTTGTTCGAAGTATGTGCACAATAAACTAATTATATACCCTTGAAGATTTAACATGTTTGGGGCTCCTGGGTGGCCCAGTCAGTTAAGCAACTGACTATTCATTTCCACTCAGATCATGATCTCCTGGTTCATGAGTATGAGCCCCGCCTCGAGGTTCCATGCTCAGAATGTGGAGCGTGCTGGGATTTTCTCTCCCTTTCTTTCTGCCCCTCCCTTGCTCGTGCATGCACCATGCACTCCTCTTTCTCTCTCTCAAAATGAATACTCAAACTTAAAATTTAACGTGTTTACACTTTCGTACCGTATCGTTTAAATACTAATAGAACACAGCAAACCCTTAATCAGTGCTTACAATGAGCCAAGCACTGTCCTAAGCACTTTACACACATATTTAATTCGCACAGCAACCCTACGAGATACTGTTATTCCCAGCATACAAGAGAAAATGGAGGCACCAACAACTGGGTAAGTAACTTCATATCACACTGCTAGTAAAAAGGCTCTAGAATCAATCATCTTAACATCATCTTAACATCTACCCTTAAAAAAACAAAAAAACACAAAACTTCCAAGACCTAATGAACTTTTAAATGCCATTATAAATTGGGTAAGAGCAAATCGAAGGTTACTTTCCTAGTTAGTGCCAAGATAATATTTTGACATTTTAAAAATCTCACAGATCTAAGGAATGCAATCTTATAATTCATCTTTACACAGTACCTTAAGTGAAACAAGTCAGATGAAGAAGCCACATTACAGGAAGCATTAAAAAAAAAGATAAACAATAAGAACTACTTAAACTTCCAAGTTTTTTCTTTCTTGGGAATTCTTCAGCTATCCTCAGTACCTTAAAAGATACTCTAAGAAGAATATCCAGTTTTCTTACAGAAAGAAAAAAATTAAAAGTTATGAACAGAATTTAATTAACCTTGTTTTATAGAAAAATGTAATGAGTATTAGCATCAAGCACTTTACTAAACTTTACATGTATTTTATAATTTATTTTCTCGACAATCCCATGAAGTCAACACTGATGCTCATTAAATTTCTAGCCACAAAAGGACAGATACAATGTCCATTTCATTCACCAGCCCAGCCTAAAGCAGACTGCCGTGCACAGAATGGGTACATTAATTTGATGAGCCAAAGAATAGACAAATACCCAGCGAGTTTTACAGATAAAGGAAACTAAGAGAGAAACACATTATGAAAGTTGCCCAAGATCAGAGTTACGAAGGGAAGGTGTTTGAACACAGTTTGCTATACTAGCTACTACAAAAATGAACCATAACTTTCTAATTAAACTTGTATTATTAACACAAATCAAATTATTCACTAGTCTTTAGTTTTAAAAATAGCCTCCAACTATTTATTTAATGGGTAACTGTAACAATCATCTTCCAAATAAGCGTTCCAAATATATGTAACTGCAAATGAAGTGAAATAATTTGCAATAAAACAAATAATAATACAAACCATTCCTTGCCAAGGTGGTGGTGGTCCCATGTTATGAAATTCCCTCACATAATCATTGTAGGACTAAAATGAAAAATAACAACGTCAATAATAAAAATCAAACCCAAAACTATAAGTCAGATCCTGGTTTTTATGAACAGTAAATGTATTAAATGAAATGCTTACCCCATTTAAAAACACATCTCGGCGAACTCCTGAAAATCGTCTGTTGGGAATAAGATTTGTGAAACTAAATTCAGGTAATTCATAAACTAGTTCTAAGAATGTAATTTAAAACTAAGCAAGAGTGAACCCAACTTACCTGTCTACTTCCTGGTATCGTGGATCCTTTAAATACCCTGTTCAAACATCAAGCATTTTAGTAAATCAAATTTATATTTTTTATTATGGCATTATAATCAAGCCTTCCTTACCACTCATTTCAATTCTTCCCATCAAATACAGTGATGCTATTAAGTGATGCTATTATTGTATTACTCCATTTTCAGATTTTCTTCTCAGATTACATCATAATCTAGGAAGTAACTAATAACTTACTGATACCACAGTTATTATAAACTGCTAGAGAGATTTTCATATGAATCTTCTAAATCCACACCCCAATTTTCTCTAGATAGAAAAATTCTTCATTCTGCACCATAAGGAAAGTAAGGGCAGAGGAATTATCCTAAGGGCACTATAATAGGACTTCCTTAAAACAAAGGTTTACTTTCCACCTTCGGTATTCACAAGCTCTGCTAAGTCAACCACAGATAGTTTTCAGAAATGCAAACTTAAGGGGGAGAAAAACAAAACTGCAAAAGTTACAAAAATGAAGATATATACATTTTAAGTGAAAGAAACATAACAAAGAAAGAAATATTCTTTCTCTCCGTCTAAAAGACACAGCAAATTAAAATGTAAAAACATCTGAGTGCTCATGTTACTGAGAAAAAACTAATTTCACTGTCTGGAATACTTATTTTGGAGAAGAATGAGGTTTTTATCAAGCCACTTATATAAAAATGCTGTAATGTTCACTAATACCAATTTCAAATTGCCTCATTTTTATAAGTGTATCATAAGTACCTTCTCTTGAAGTTTCCCTTTTTAAATTCTGATTAAGACTAACTGAAAAGCTGCTTTCTAGACTATAAACCAAGTATTTCTCATTCCTCTCTAAAAACGTGTCAAAGATTTTTATTTAAAAAAATATAACTTCAGTTTCCAATTAAAGCAATATACCACATGAAATACTAAGTATCATAGAAAATGAAAAACATAATAAAGTAGATCACTGCTTTCCCTAACCACCTTTAATCTTAAAACACACGTGCAGTTTCCATTTGGGAAATAATTATAAATTAGCAACATCAGGTAATTAACAGATTAGCCACACTAAAATAGAGAACCTTCACAAAGCAGAAGAATTTAAGTGACAACTATTGATAATTTCCTATGATTTAAGTAGTCATGTCCTAAAGTGTCTCACTTTTAGAACTACAGGAATACAATAAATGTTTCTGTGTTGTTGTTTGTTGTTGTTTCATAATAAGTCAAATATCTGCAGGATTATAAAATATTAACCTGGTCTCTGGTGAAACTCAGGGGCATAGTCAATCCTTGGTTTCTTTCTGCTGTTATGAATATCATAATCTTCTGGTCGACGCCTACACAAATTAGACACATTAGAAATTAAACCAAAAACTGCTGGGAGAACAAACAGCAATGTAAGAGTTTCTGACAGAATTAAGTACAAAGTATAGCCCGTTATAACATCCTAATTTCTGAAGGGCAAATCTTACAATGTCTAAATTTTAATTCCTCTAATTACTAAATAAATCAATCCTTAAATGTATTGCTGGAAGTAGATATTCTCTACAATCCTCAGCTATCATGAAAAACTTGGAAGAGCAGTCTACTCAAAATAAGTAAATCATGTTTTAGTATTCTAAACAAAGTAAATGAGCTGCTCTAAAACTAACATAAACATCCAGTTTAACAAAAACACTTTCCCAAATAAAGTCTCCATTCACGTGAAAAAGAAAAACTATCGTCGTTACACAAATTGTGCTTTGCACAAAATTATGCTTTTCACATGATCATACAGAAAATTTGATACTTCTTCAAAGTGACTTTACAGGAAAGTTTTGAAAATCTTAATACTTGGAA
Source organism: Hyaena hyaena (assembly GCF_003009895.1). NCBI lineage: Eukaryota > Metazoa > Chordata > Mammalia > Carnivora > Hyaenidae > Hyaena > Hyaena hyaena. The sequence goes on along the minus strand of NW_024081478.1, from coordinate 716,397 downwards.
AAACTAATTTCTATAGTTAGTAACATTTAGGAATTAAGGAAATTTCTTCTAGAGACAGTGTCTTAAAATAAAACTGGAAAGTAATAGAGCAATTTAACAGAGTTCATAAAATGACTTCAAAGTTTCATTCTTTAGAAGTGAAATTTTACTGTCTGCAGAAGGTTGCTCTTTACGGTCTCCCATATACTTCCATGGCTAATGTAATACATCATTAAGTACACTTCACTTTATTTAGCATTTAATAAAGAGCTACACAAAATAAAAACAAAAATTCCAAGTTTTGGCAATAAATATATCTTTTTACCCTTAATGCCAAATAAAAAGTGTATAATAACCTGGCATCACTAGTTTTCCAGCCGTTTCTTTGAATTATCAACTGCTTGCATTAACTTTTCCAAGACAAATTCACTCAAACTTCAAAGTGCAATTACCCCAAACCCCCCAACAAAATAAAAACAGTTGCATCTACAATAAATAAGACTAAGAAAATTAAAAGCTGGTTTAAAAAATAAACATACCGCTTTCTTGTAGTTTGGGTAGTGCATTTACGACCGGTATAAAACATGATAGTAACAGTTCATATAGTAGTCCAACTACTGACTGTAAGCTGTAAGCCATACATATATGGAGGCCCTGGCAGGCTTGAGAGAAGGTGTAGTGGTGTAATAAGTATAGTTTGCAGTCCATTGCAAAACTGAGGTAAAAACTTCACTTGTAAATATTGTATTGCACTGGAAACCTCTTAGCTTAAACTTCAAAAGACATCTTGGTGTTCAGTCCTTTAAGGCCAAAAGTAAGGGGCTCTGCCAGGTTTCCTCCTACCTACTCGACAGTGTCCTTTTTAAGCTCAAAGAAATGGGGACTCTTGTTGGATTATCTGTACCTACCACAGGATGTTTCCACCAAAAGGAAACTTAACCAAAGGTTTCATCCCATCAACCATACATCCAACAGTCTTTAGCAGAATATTTTAGATTTAGCTGTATGCAAATCTACACAGGGGAAGGTGTTGGGTGGAAGGGCTTAAATCAGTCCTTTGCAAAGACTTCTCCAATTCTGTAACAAGTTAAACCCCCTTTTCCTGGAAAATGCTGCTTAGTTCATAAAGTAGTGATCAATAACCATGACGATCCTCTAAAAAACACTTTAAGTCCACAGGTACTGCCAGCATCTGGAAAAGTTGTAAACAGACACAGCAACAGCCCTTCTTTTCGGTTTGTTGCCGGGTCTCCCAGGGCCACTTGATCCCCTTTGGAAAGAACCTATTGTTTTCAGAAGCTCAGCAAGATGTGTGAATTCACTGGGTACATGTTAGAGAATATTTGGCAATGGGGTTAACACATCACGGTGATAAAATCTGAAACAGTCCCAATAATGCTCCTCTTGAATATCAAAATAACTTAAAATATTTTATCCTCTAAATGAGGCGTCATCTTCTGAAAAAACATTAGTGATCCTTTATAAAAGTCCCAAATCTGACAAGGCTTATCCAGAGACACACCTGAAAGAAAAGGCTTTTTACAAAATATTAACAATTTTTGCAAATAAAGACTTCCTCCTCTTCCTCCTTTCTAGCCTGTTCTGAGCAACAAAGGCCTACCTCATTGCAATTGTATACATTGTATTATCAGAAAACTATCTAATTTAAACTGGTTATCACTCTTTAGCAAATAATTTTTTTCTGCATAAGGAAAGATCCCCATTTTCCTCTTGAAAAATGACTGAGACCAAGGTGACCATGTGAAATCCTCAATGAAGCCACAAACTAGTCCATGCAGCTTGATTTGAGGATTTTCTCTTTCTTCTTTACCGCAGGACAAACTTTTGACGAATCACATTCCTCCATCATGTTATTCTGATACATGTGCCTACTATCAGTCCAAAGAACGTTTCTAACCTTCCCACATCCCGGACTGGTTCTCGACGGGATGGACGTCCTCTTGATCGGGGTTGAGAATGCATTCTTCTCTTGTGACGCATTTTATGAATGACCTGATACAAGTCAATACTTTCATCAGGGGGAAATAGAAGACAAAGCTGGGTTCCACATTCAAGTTCAATTTCCTAGAATAGGAAAGTAGTAATTTACAAGACGAAAACAGGAGAGATTTTCAATAGACTCGTTGTATTTTCCTGAAGTACAAGAACAAAACAGACTGACTTGAAGACTTCCTTCTCAAAGGTGATGATCGTACAGGATTCCAATAAACTTCCTTGGAAGGTTTTAGAAAACCTTTCAAATGTGTTTCAGATATTTATCTAAGGGTAAAAACTAAAAGTATAGAATCTCCAAAGTTAAATACACAAATGCAGTTGCTTAAAACTCTGTGACAATCATCCTCTGCCAAGGACTGTTTGTTTGTGCAAAACACAAAAATATCAAGACAAAGTTATCCACCTTAACTCAGCAGAGGAAAAACATGTTAGTGTGTGCCAAGAACTTTGATAATTATGAACTGCTAAATACACTAAAATACTTTACAAAAACTACAAAGGGAGACTAACATACGGCTTTTTTAATGAAGGTTTATTACTGAGAAGAAACTGAGGGTTGATACGGGTGGGGGAGAGGGGAAGGGGGGCGATGGGGATGGAGGAAGGCACTTGTTGGGATGAGTATCGGGTATTATATGGAATCCAACTTGACAATAAACTAAAGATTTGTTTTCAACCACCGGCAATTTCATTTACGAGTAATGAAAGCACACCACTTCTGATTCAAAGTTACGTGTAGAAGATTTGGGTTTAAACCAGTACATTTGTAATTTCATTTGCAGACTTGAAAACCTGGGTACATATAATTTTCATATAGCTTCCTTACATTAGAAATCTTCAGTGAAGATGTTAAATGGCATTTCTAACATTATACAAAGTGCAGTAAATAATATAATGGAAAACGGACCAGAATCTCTCATCACAAACTTTTCTTTCAATTGTATTAACGAAAGTACCATAAAAAATTACCTATCTTTGAACATTTATGGAGGTCTTATTAATTGGTCAAAGCCACAGTCACATGAATTCCAAAAAAGAATATTTTCCTTTAATCACAAATTGTTTCAAAAATGGCTTAAAAATGTCCTTCAATAAAAATCTCTAAAAGGACTGATTAAACGTATGTGTTTTTAAATAATCAATTAAAACAACAAACCTGTCCATCACGTCCAATCTTTACTGGCTTATGTTCATTCCAAGGATTGGTGAGATGAGCTGACTTAGTGAAGGGTAATTCACGCCTAAATACAAAGTAATACCAATTATATTCTTTTGTAGAATCCTTTAGGGACCTTATGTTACTTCAGCAATTAATCCTGATTTAAATGTGACTAAAATTCAAAGAATTACTTAGGCTGGAAGCATTTAACACCCAGAGCGGGAGCACCTTTAGAGATGGGTTCTTTCCATTCTCCAGTGTTCTCAAAAATAAGCTAAATAATAAAGTTCTTAAGAACACGAGCCTGGAAACCAAGACAGTTTGGGTTTAAACCCCAGCACGCATGGTTTCTCTTCTCCGAACCGGAGTTGAATTCTTCAGCTTACAAACAAGGGTACTACCATCTACACTTCATATCTGTTTTAAATAGTGAATATACAAATTAAACGACATATAAAATGTTTATTTAGCTCTTGCTTCTGTGTACTAAACAAATTAAATTTTTTAATTAACTAACCAACAAAGAGCTGAACCTTAATCAGACAGTTAATACCAAAAGAAAATAAGTGTCCCCTATCCTTGGTTCAAAGCTGTTCTCCCAGATTCAAATGCCCTCTCCTTTTCAGTAAAGCAATATACCCTGCCACCCATGGAATGGCTCCTGACAACACAAATGTTTACTTATAAATTCATGTATCTACACATATGAATTATGCCCTCCACTTAGGTGCAGCACCTATATAACTTAAAGAAACTCTGGCTCTAAACTCTGAGCCACAAGACAAAACAGTCTCACCAACTTAAAAAAGATAGCCTGTATTTTTATATTCTTTATCAACACAGCATAATGCTAAAGACAAACATGACATGTAATAAATTCCTATTAACTATCAAGGGCTAATCAAATTAACAGTGCTTGATAAGGTATTATCTGTGTGTGTACACAGAGTAATGCCAAATTAAATAAATGCTTTAAAGAATTACCTTATCTACAATACACATGAAACTGCTCAACCCAAAAACATACAAAGAAGAGTAAGATAAAGAGCTGCTTGCATTCATAAATTTTCTTCCACAGCTATCAAAGAAGAATAAACGAGAACACAGAAGTTTTGCTGGTCATATCTATTTTGGAAAGAAATTAATCAAAAAATGCTTCCTGGAAGAAGTAACATATGGGATATGCCCCAAAGAAAAGTGACCCAGGAAGAGCCAAATGTAAAGAGCTAAGTCATGAGACTGTTATACTTGAAGCAATGAGAGAGCTTGTGCAAAGGTATAATGGAGAAGAAAAAACACAAGCAATGCGGTCTAGCTGATAAGCTATACAGCCATTTATTCTAATCTTACACCAATTTTCTTAAAGATACAATGCTCAAATTTGTAACTTCTTTAAATGTGGAGAAAAGAGATGGCGGCATGCTCTGTGATGGTGATGATGTGAATATATGGTGGAAAAGGGCTATGAATGATGGAAATGCCCACTAGGTATATTACTAAAAAGCTTGAATTCTTAGTATAACAATTACTTCACACACCAAGAGTGGCTCGAGAATGTATACCTATGCATATACAAAATATATACCTTTTTTTAACTTTCCAGCTCTCAGAAGTTAAAAGAAAAAAGACTATCGTTAACAAGGCTACACCAAAGCCTAGGGTATCCAGAGGGAAATTTCTAGTAACAATTTTTTGTACTTTAACACTTTCTTAGATTTTTCCCTCTAAATTGCCAGTTAAAAAACAGTTACAGGAGAGGAAATAAATAACCTACAAACCACCAAAATACAGGAATGTTACAAACTGTTACTGCAGAAAGTTATCACTGTTATTTAAATATTGGCCATGGAATACTGAAGGTCCAACATAAAACTATATGCTGAGTTGGTCGAGTTCTTTGGTGGCACTGGTTCTAACTAGATTCTAGAGATATTTTTTTGTGTTGACAAATTATATCTACCAGAGTATCACCGTGAACTGTGAGGCCCTAGGCAAAACAGGACTCCAAATATATTTATAGAAACTTCAGGACCACAGTCACCATAATTATAGAATAAGTATCCTAAAAGTTACCTTTTAAACTGACACCTGTAAGGAAGAAGCCTACAGATGACTAGCTTTGTTGTGAGTAATCCAAAGAACATGGAAGTAACTGACTGATTTAAGGGGTTTGGTTAAGTGGGACAAATTTAACAAAAGAACGTAACAACTATCCAAAGGCTCTTATGTACTAGATAGCGGTTTGGTTACTGAAGTTAAAAGAATGGAGAAATTCTAAAAGAAAAGAGAAAATGGGCTATTTGGAAAGAACATTAAAGGGGTGAGCATACAATAGCATCAGCAGATGCTAATTTAATTCTGGCTGAATGACATTTTATAAAGTATAGCCTTATCTTAGAGCTAATTCCCAGTAATAACTTAGATAAGTCATGGCTCCTCTCCTATCTGCTAACACGCACCATGTGGTCTTAAGCTTCAGTGTCTACAAAATACATGAGCCATCAGAAATTCAAGAGGTTTGGCGTGTGTCTTAAGATTCTGCATTTTAACAAATCTACTGATGTAAGTGATCCAGAGACCACACCGAAAGAAACTTAAGTCCAGCTATTTTAAATCCAAAGGGTGCTTAAATAAGTCTACCATAACTAGCTGAAAAGAAAAAACATTGATAACAATTACTATTACTGATAGCAAAGCCTTAAGCACGTATATTTAAAGTTTGATCCTCTTAACCAAACCAAAAGTAATTTTCATTTTATACACAAAACTTAAGACTATACAATAGACTTACCCAAGGAATTATCAATGTAATAAATATTACATGCCCCTCAGAACTCTTCAGTATTATAACACTACTCTTGAACTAAGTGATGAGTATTTTAAAAATTAAAGTTGTAGTTTTTCTTTAAGAATATTCTTGGGGTGCCTGGGTGGCTCAGTCAGTTAGTCTGTGACTCTTGATTTCAGCTCAGGTCATGCATGATCTCATGGTTTGTGGGAACGAGCCCTGCAACAGCATCTGCGTTGGCATGGAGCCTGCTTAAGAGTCTCTCTCCCTCTCCCTTTGCTCCTTTCTCTCGCTGGTGCATACTCGCTCTCTCAATAAATAAACATTAAAAAAAAAAAAAAAAAGATTATTCTTAGGGTGCCTGGTGGCTCAGAGAGTTAACTCTTGATCTCAGCTCAGGACATGATCTCACCTAATGAGACTGAGCCCCACAATGGGGCTTTGCACTGGGCATGGAGTCTGCTTAAGATTCTCTTTCTTGCTCTTTCTCTGACTCCTCCACCCCCCGCACACATGCTCTCAAAAAAGGAAAAAGGAGAAGAAGAAAAAAATTCTTTCTAGGTCAACCTAAAACTTAGAAGTATAATAAAAAACTTTACTACCCAAAATTTTATACAAAATGTTAGTATTTTGGGTTTGTGCCTCTTTTGTTAGTGAATACATTTCAAAAAAGCTGGTAAAATAGCCAGTAAATAAGTAAGGAGGAAGACAATAATACATGAATAAATTAAACTCACCTTTTGAAATTAAGAAACAAATTTCCTTATCAAGAATTTGGAAATGAAGGTTAATAGAACAAGTTAACATTCAAAATAAAATCTGTTGCAACCAATTTAAAATGTGTAATTGTCTCCTAATCTTAAGACAACATTACCTCCAAATATTTTCCAAGTAACACCAATAATGTTTCTAGTCATAAAACCATAGACTAACAAACTTCTTTGGCTTTTATACAATTATAGCTATCCAAATAAATATATAAGTCTATCTCTGCTGAGAAATATCAAGTACCATGTTTTCCCTAAAAACTGCCACCAGATCTTTAAATTTCATTATTTTTAAACTGATTTTAAGTATTGCTTAATTACAACCTTAATTTCTAAAGAACCATAAATTTATATTTATAAACTCTTGGTATAATGGAGTAGGGGACTATCACCTACACTCTCACCAACATAACACTGCATTCCAACATATTATATGTAATTTTTCATTTGTTATGTTTTTCCATGTTGTTACATGGAATAATGACTTCTGTGTATTATATTTAAGTGACAAATCACAATTCACTTAACCAGTTTCTTATATGGAAGAATTTAGATTGCTTCTGATTTTTCCCTATAGAAAATAATGATGGGATGAGGAGCAATAATGGTATATTTTTATGCAGTTTTGCTACTCTATCAATAATCAACCTAATACACTATTTTCACTATATTATTGTCCATGTTATGTTCACAGTCCCATACATAAACGTTTAATTCCTTAGACTGGCTCACATTACTGTTCATCTCTGTCTTCTGCTTTATCATCTGCTTCATTTAAAAAAAAAGGGGGGAGCTCCCTATCCCACTCACATACATACCCTCCCCCCACTTTTCCAGCTCCTAAACCCCATGGTTTCTGCTTGTGTTTCCATGTTCTTCCTAGTCTGCCTTCCAGAATATGAATAGCATTTTTCATTGTTATCCAATTCCTCCATCCTCATCAAAATCCAACACCTAAGCTAATTTTAACTTTTAAAACACATATGGCCTGTTTCAAGTAATAGTTTTTACTGAAATTAATTTTATAGGCAATAGATGTGTGCATGCATATAAAGTTCACTCAAATAATTAGTTTTTTATGTTAAAATAACTTTCTAGGTCCAAAATGTAGCTACTCCTGCTAGAGGTGCCATGCCAACAAACAGAAGCTTAGGTATGACTTTTGTGTTCTGCTCAACTTGACCAGAAATGTAATATATCCAATTAGTCAATCTCCAAACAATAAGCCACCTACCTTTAGTCTAGGCTTTCTCACTCCAAATAAGGTTGACAATGTAGCCCTAGCCAATCTGACACTTTCTATTTCTCTCTCCCTTTTTCTTTATCCTAGAAAAGCTTTCTGGGGTACCTGGGTGGCTCAGTCAGTTAAGCGTCCGACATTGGCTCAGGTCATGATCCCATGAGTCATGAGTTTGAGCCCCATATCAGGCTCTGTGCTGATAGCTCAGAGCCTGGTGCCTGCTTAAGATTCTGGATCTCTCCCTCTCTTTGCCCCTTCCCCACTTGCACTCAGCCTCTCTCTCTCAAAAGTAAAAATAAACATAAAAAAATTAAAAAGCTCTCTGCTTTCTGCCCCATTTTGCAGCTCTCCACAGGAGACTGTCCATTTCATGAAGTGTTAAAGTTTGTATTCACCTAAATTTATTTAATAATTTTCTAACAATGCACACTCAGTTAAGAACATAAAAATTATTTTAATAACTCAGTTATTTCTAATAAACATATTTAAATCTTAATTACACCATTCGTAGGGATTTTAAATTTTTAAGTAGCCACTTACACATTTTATATTTATAGAACATCTCCTTTTGGACAGCAACACTGCAGATACTCAGTACATTTAATCACACCGTTTTCAAAATATAATGCCAACTAAATATGTTTTGCTAACTTCCTTACAAAAAAGTACTTGTTCACAACAAAATTAATTACCTCCAAAATATGAGCCAAGTTAAAGAGTAGCTATTTTCCTATTTCAGTTACTAACTGACATGTTAAATCACCAAAATCACATAAATCTTTCCAGGTAACATTCCAGCCAATTGTCTAATTCATGACAAACTTACTGCTATATTACTAATACAGAGTACAAATGAACTACATAAAACTCTTGACTACACATCAAGAGTAGTACATCCTATATGAGATTATAAAGACAGTGAACAAGATAAGCAAAACCTATTGATGTTAATTTTTACTTTAACACTGTTAAATTTTTTGGATCCAAAAAATGAGCCTAAGAATGAGACCGAAAAGGGGCGCCTGGGTGGCTCAGTCGGTTAAGCGTCCAGCTTCGGCTCAGGTCATGATCTCGCAGGTCATGGGTTCGAGCCCCGCATCGGGCTCTGTGCTGCCAACCAGCTCAGAACCTGGAGCCTGCTTCAGATTCTGTATCTCCCTCTCTCTCTGACCCTCCCCTGCTCATGCGCTCTCTCTCTCTCTCTCAGAAATAAATAAAACATTAAAAAAAATTTTTTAATTAAAAAAAAAAAAGAATGAGACCGAAAAAAGAGAGTATAATCATGAAAATAAATTAAAGCTAAACAACTGTGGAGTTTTAACATTACTACCAACTGGCAGCCATTTAGTGTAGATTTAATTAACTACACTAAAATATATAATTTACCTGCAAATCCAGTCAATTTTAAAAACTCCTCCCAACATTTTGGCATTCATTCCTGCTGGAAGCACCCAGTGTATAGGGGATCCTCCATGATGTGACTCTGAAGAAAGTCTTGCAAATCCTAAGGGGATCAAAATCACAATAAATAGGTGCTAACATAAACGATGTTTTTATATATCCAAATTATTTTATTCTTACCTTGAAATTTTCCACTCTCTCTGACAGAAAATATTAAGATAACACTCCTTGCAGATCTGAAAGCAGCATTTAATTTCTTCTCATTTACTGGCAGCGTGGACCAAACACCCTACACAAATGATGTAAAGATGAGACTGAAATTAATGCAAATCTTTCATCATTGCAATTATGTCTGGAAAAGACCAAGGCTACTAATACTGTTGTATTTTAAATTCAAGTAAGCCATCATTAAGAAAGGTCTTACTTATCAGCAATCAAAATAATGTACTAATTTAAAAACTCAGAAAAATTATGAAGAAAATTCACAACCTTAACAAAATCATTAAAGATTTTAGAGGGAGGATGTCAAGTCTTATGAGCTAGATACAATTCTACATAACAGAAACAACCACCTATAATTAGTATCACAACCATTTACTACGGTAAAAACATGCTTGAAAGTGAATCACAACATGCGATTCACAACATGTACATTTTTCTCCTTAAAAAACTGGCTAATCAGAATAATTAAAAATACTGTATTGGTAAATTCTAAGTGGGGAATTTCTATCCAGTTTCTAGTATTTCTCATTTTTCCTATTTAAGTTCAAATTTTTATGCATTAATAGTTTGACTAAAGAGGTCTCTGTTGTACACAAAGCAGACCAAAGTTATTAATTTCTAAAATATTTTAATCTATTACTTGTTCATGAAAAAAGATTAAAAGAATTAGCATGGTAAGGTAAAGCCGAAGCTCTAATTCAGTCAATCTAGTCATACAAACTAGATCTCATGCATACTAAGTGCTTAATTACTTCTGCCTAAATTTACTCTAGCAGAGGAACAGAATAAACTTCCACCAGATAGCTATTTGGTTTATTATTCCATCTAGTTTGATGGGCAATCACTGATGTAATAAATGTAAGATAGTAACACTGACAAAAATATAGTTAGAAAAATTCATTAATTTTCTAAAAATCAGTAGAGGCCATAACAATTCATTTTAAATCAAAAAAAAGAAAAATTTTATAATGATGTAACAAACATAGGTACTTCTGTAGCAAAAACATAAAAGAAAATTCCTATCTTACAACATCCTAACAGCAATTGGATATATATGTACTTTTTGTAAAGCCTTGCCTGGGTGGGCCTTTAAGCTAACTTTCCCTTTTCTTCTAAATCCAAGTGATGTTACTTGTAAAAATAAAAGACACTCTCCGCAAAAGAATGACTGCTTTTCAAGAACATCTCAAGGTGTAAAACTAGCATCAATATAAAACAAAAAATGGTTAATTATAGAAACTTTTTAAAAAGTTCAGTAAGTTAGCAGCTGAATGTAAAAACACAAAAATCAAAAGAAATACTTTTTACAGTATAAAGTATAAAACATACATACTCTTCTATACCAAATATTTTGACTTCTAAAATCATCTTTAAGACTCAAAAGAAAACTCAAATTACTATTACGTAAGTTGCCTATGTGGCCACAAAGCAGACCCGAAGTGGCAAATGGGCTGTAGATATTTATAGCTCTAATGAAAATCACAGTATACTACTCAAGATACTCAAGTCTACCTTCCCACTTAAAATTTTCAAGATTGGGATAGTTTCAACAGAACTGATGCTAATACCTTAGCTTTGGCAAGAGACACATTCTCATGGTTGTTACTCTTTATGAGAAAAAATCTTGCATCCTGTAGGACATATTTGAGCTTACTGGTTTGATCTGAAAAAAAGAAACCCAAACTGATTAACCAGAGGCTATTTATCACAGAGGTGTAAACTGTACTAAAATTAGCCCTCCACAACCCAGCTAAACTTTTAAAATTCTTAATCACCCATTCAACCTGGAAAGCTAAGCCACAACACATAATAGAGCAAAGCTAAGAGGAGACACCAGCATTCTGCAAGAAGTTAAACCTAATCTAGTGATGTTCCGATATATCAGATTCATATATAAGTATGAAAATGGCTACAAATTTTATAGATTTCTTTTCCAAGATCATTCATTTAAATAGACCATTATGCTATTAAAAACATATATACTATCCACGGTGTCCAAAGCTATAAAATATCCTAAGATTTTTGTTACTGTTCTAATAGGTATGCAATAAGAAGTATATGTGGAGCTGTCTCTATGTAAAACTACATTATTAATTTTTTTCTTTAATGTAATATATCAGAACATTACTACATTAAAACCAACCATTAATGAAGAACTAATAAGGCAAAATAATGACTTTATGCAGCATGCAATGAAAACAATTTCAAATTTAAATGATACCTTTTCGGACAGCACGAACGGAAGATGATAATTTCTCATGCTTCTTTTCTGAACCTGTATTTAGCCAAAGTACATTTGTTCAGATTGAGCTTTAATAGAGATAAGACAAAATTTCTACAGTCTTGTCACATAAAGTTCTCATTCAAGACAAATTATTCTTCCTGGCGCACCCACACACACAAAAAAATACTTCTCAATGTGTACGAGTGTTTGGTTTTTTGGGTTGTTTGGATTTTTTAAAAATATGTATATTTGAACAGTTTCCCACTCAGAAAACTAGTCACTGAATCATCATCTTCCAAGAAAAAAAAAGTGAAATTCCACTTAAGCAGTAACAGAACAGGATTAAAATAATAAGAAAAAGCTTAGTTTCCTCTAGAATTATTACACTGAACATGCCAAAAATCAATACTAATGAACATCAACAAGTTCACACTAAACTACAGCCTTCATACTTTCTACAGCAAATTACATCGGAATCAGTCAGCTGTGACCACAAGTAAAAGTAAAATGAGGATACCTGCATAGGACTCTGATGCAGAGCTTCCACTTCTATCAAAAACAATTGGAGAGATGCCTCTAGCTCTCTTCCTTTCCTTCTTTTTCTCATCTAAAAAGAATTCGAATGAAATTTTTAAAAACATTACAAGACAGATACTCAAACAAGAACATATAATGTGCCTGATTTCTGCACCGTCTCTAATAGTCATTGCTAATCTCTCCCCTGATCCCTCAATTTCCTCAGAAGGTGTTCCACTTCAAAGATACTGTTCAAACACAGAAACGTGTCTCCCGCCAACTTAAATTAAAAACACATGGCCATAACTGAGAACTACTTATTCTATATATAAAGGTAGTCTTGAATAAAGTTTTCCAAGAGGGGGGGAAATCTGTAAACATAACTTTTATTTAAGTAAAATATACTATTTCTTTCTATGTATCAGGTACCACTGTTCCAAGTCTCTTTCTAAAAAGTGTACTATCATTCTTCATTACAATTCCAACTCTGATTCTTAGGTGTCTGATGAACCTGAGAACCCAAAGCTTCAACGTAAAATAATTAATAATACACTAGAGAAAGTTAGTGATTCTTCTTCTGATTGCCACTGCTTGCTTGTGTCTTCAATTTCATTCTTCTTGACCACTTCCCTCTTGGATTACTCTTCTTCTTTTCAAATTCAATTTAAAGTTTATTCCTAAAATCTTACTGACAGCCTATGTATTTGTACTAAAAAGCTAGGAATCTTCAATGGACAGAAAAGATTTACAATACCTGTCACTTAAGAACCATTTTAAGTTTAATTTAGAACTTTAAAAGCTTAAAAACAAAGACCTAAAATGGAATTAGGCTCTCCTATCTCTGTCTATTGGTATTTTAATTAAACCATTATAAGCTCCTTTTCTTTCCTGCTAGGAAATAAGAAAGAATATATACGGAGAGAAAGGCACAAATTTATTTGTATGAGAATAGCGGAAAAACAATCGATGATTCTGCATAACATTTTCTATTACAGAATGACTATAAAGAGTTACCTATTTAAAAAGATTTAGCTAAATTATCTCCTTAATCCTCATAACAAACTCATGAAATACTTAAGGCCATTATTCTCATTTATTGAAAAGGAAACAGAAAAGAGGAATGGTTAAGCAACATGACCAGGGTCCCACAGTTCCTGGGTACAGAACGTAGTTAAAATGCAAGTCCTCTATAACTTGAAAGTATTAAGCCCTAAGCTCTCTTCTTAGGAGCAAACAAACAGAAAAAGTATTTTACTACTGAATGGGGATTCTAGATCTAACTAGTCTGGGGATGGAAAATCCCAAAGACATTTGAAACTCCTTTTCTTTTAGTTTAAGCATCTTTCTGTTTTTTATGTTCTGCTAACTGCCTCTCCAAATAGACATAACAATAAGCTTGTGAGTGACACTGATTTTCCCAACAGAGGCCTGAAAGAGAAGAGCAAAGCAGCACATCTAAGCACAATTACAAAGCCAAGCCCATTTAAAGCTAGTAACCCATTGGGGCATAATGGTATATCAAATAACCAGCTATAGATAAAAGCATTTATTTCCAAGCTGGTGTGCCTGCTTGCTTGCTTTAAATGATACCCCACTTTCAAAAGTTTTAAGAACCCTTTCCCTCAAGGCCAACTAGAAGACCTCAACTGAACACACTGAAGCTTTTTAGTATAAAATGATTGAAAATCTCACCCAAATAGATGAGAAACAGGAGGTTTTGTCAAATCCAACACATGTCTGTTTTGTTCACTGAATACATTCTTACATACTGCCTGGCACTCAGCAGAAACCCAATTCGGTGAATCAATGAATAGGAAATTCACAGAGATTATAAAGTAAACCCTTGTTAAATTTTTATTTAAAAATTCTAGCATGTTTCTTATCACTATTTCTCTTTGAATATATAGTAGTCTAAGCATTATAAATTGATCATTAATGATAATACACCTCTTGTTGCTGCTTAAAAACCGCTTCAAATGGTTAAAAGTATCTCACTGATACAGGAAAAAAAAAGAAGCAGAGTTAAGATCTTGCCCAACTGTTACTTTAAGAGAAAGCTTTTGAACTTTTTATTTTTAAAATAAATGCCATTGGAAATAACTCCCACTACTCTGAAGAGTTTATGATCTCCTCTCTCAACTATTATTCTTAGGCCAGAAGAACAATGAACTAATAAACCTTTAATACCACCAAATATCACTTTTATAAAGAAGTTACTGAAGATTCTGATAAAAAATAAGGTAAAATAAACTAGCATCTAGAAAACTCACGACACAGACCTAAACTGTGATCACATGTTTAAAAATAGACATCTCCTAATTAAGCAGTTCCAAATCCACCCCCATTTTTCTTTCACACATTATGAGAAACTACTCCATGATAAAAAAAAAAAAAATAGTAACTTCCTGCACACTAAATAGTCTCTGAAACATGTCCCACATAAGGGATCTTTCCAAGGACAACAGTTCCCTTTAATAAGCGAAGTAAGAATTCCAGGTATCTCTTTTAAAACAATAAGCCTCTTCTACAAATAGTTTTGATATCAAGGTTCATGAAACTATTGTTTACCATTTAAGATGAAGCATCTTCTCCACAAAAACATGAAATATTATTAAGTACCTTGATACAGTTATCAGCAGCATCTAAGAGCTTGTTAAAATGGCAGATTGTTTTGGGGTGTCTGGGTGGCTCAGTCGGTTAAGCATCCAACTCTTGATTTCAGTTCAGGTCATGATCTCAGTTCGTGAAACTGAGCCCTGTGTGAGGCTCCATGCTGACACAGAACCCTTCTCTCTCTCTCCCCGCCTTTCCCCTCCCCTTGCTCACGCTCTTTCTCTAAAAATAAATATTAAAAATTAAAAAAAAAAATGCAGATTGTTTCAAGCCCTACCCAATTTAAATAAATCACCTTTGACTTAAATAAGACAAACAAGAACTATTGCTCATAACATGGATATCAAAGATGGCTATAATAAAATATCCTCTACGCCATGGATGTTCCTTATATTCATCACAATAAGTGAACAAAGATTCATTCATATTGTCAGTCAATGCACTTTTTATTCTCCATCCATTATTACAAATTACAAAAAAAAACATCATCTCAGGGTGCCTGGGTGGCTCAGTCAGTTATGCGTCCGACTTCGGCTCAGGTCATTATCTCACAGCTCCTGGGTTTGAGCCCTGCATGGGGTTCTGTTCTGGCAGCTCAGAGCCTAGAGCCTGGAGCCTGTTTCAGATTCCATGTCTCTCTCTCTGCCCCTCCTCCACTCATGCTCTGTCTCAAAAATAAATTATTAAAAAAATTTTTTTAAATACATCATCTCATCAGTTTGCAAAAAGTTTAACGGGAGAATAGAATTAAAGATTCTACAAATTTTGGGGCGCCTGGGTGGCTCAGTCAGTTGAGTGTCCGAATTGAGCTGAGGTCATGACCTCACAGTGTTTGAGTTCCCTGGAGCCTATTTCAGATCCTGTGCTTCTTCTCTGCCCCTACCCCGCACATGCGTGCTTCTGTCTCTCTCTCTAAAAAATAAACATTTAAAAAATAAGATTCTACAAATTTTTACATCAAACTCAACTACCCATCTATTCAGTCTAACTCTTCAAGCCTCTTAAAATCTTGTCTAAATTCCCAAACCTAGAACTCCAGTTAGCAAAAGGTTGAAAGCACTTCAGTTGCCAATCACTAGAAAATAGCTGGCCATTTGCTCTATCGCCTATACAATTTTAAGAATGTGATCTACTAACAATGTACTATTAAAATAACAAAATTCTACTAATAATAAAGTTGTAACTATCCTACAGTAACAAAAGAATAGAATTTCTCTTATATTCCAAAGTTTAGTTCATTTAGTATATATAGCAGATCTGGGTGTGCTTTGACATAAGACAGCATGACAGTATGTGTAACCTTCATATAGTGATAAGAGTTCTTTTAAGTACCCTGACCTCTCTCTCCTTGTTGTATTCTGAATCTTCCTCCAAAAGATGGTCGACTACAACTACCTACCATTCCTATGTTTACATCTCATTGATCAGATAGGGGTAAAGTGGTAGGACAAGTAGTACTGAAGGAATAACCCAAGACAATTCTTAACAAATCTCCTCACAAGAATCTTACACTTTTACTCTCCACCTCTTGTACTTCTACACTTAGTCTTGGGGAGACCCTGCCATTGTCCGTCAATCCACAGGTACAGAATTGGAAAACCAGTATGTGCTCCCAAGAGAAAACGAAAGTTGTTTTGATTTCCATTGCCAAATGACAGAAATCAAGAGGCGTCAGGCATGGAAACACTGTAATACCTAACAGACAGGTTCCATGTCAATATCAAGTAGATCAGATAGCAGTGTTTAAACAAACTGCTGACCAGTATGAAAACCTAAGAATTTGTAACCTTAAAACCTGAAATACATTTCCATATAGTGAAACGATCAGACTTCATTCATTTGGAATACAATCTGAAGTTGGGAAACACGTTACTAAGATATATTAAGTATTATTCAAATGTACTTCTAATACTCAAAGGCATATAATTGTAAAAAAAATTGTAAGACAATCTTATTAACACCCCACATCTCAAAATATTTTATAATTGAAACATGTTGAAAAATAAAATCAGGTCAATTTTGTTTTAAGACAAACATACATACAAGTAGTAGTACCTGACCCATCTGTGCCTGAACCAGATCTGACAGATCCATCTGTGAAGGAAACAGATTCAGAATCAGAGTCGCTAGCTTCACTTCGAGTGTCATAATCATTTCCCTCTTCCTTCTGGTCTCTCTCATCCTGTTCATATTCTTCTTCCTCCTCCTCCTCCTCCTCCTCTTCCTCCTCTTCTTCCTCCTCCTCCTCCTCCTCCTCCTCTTCCTCCTCTTCTTCCTCCTCCTCCTCCTCCTCCTCCTCTTCTCCATCTTCATCCACTTCTTCATCTTCCTCTGCATCTTCTTCTACCTCTTCGTCTTCTTCTACATCTTCCACCCCTTCCTCCTCATTCTCAGTGTTGTTGCCTTGCTCATCAGAAGAACCACTGCTGCCAGTCTCATGGTCAGAGCCATATTCTTCAGAGTTAACTTCTTCCTTAGAAGACTGGCTGGATCTGCTTGCACGTCTATCCACTTCAAGCCCAATTCTCTGATGTTTAAAGAAAAAGGGAATCAGCAGTCATATAACAGATAAGGTCAGACTGAATATATAGTTCTAAAGCCTCAAAAAGAATTGCTTTCTGTTTTACATCTGCAATAACAATTACTACCTCAGAACCATCTGGTGTAGGGGATTTGGTCCTCCTTTCAGGATCCCTTTTCCGGAGACAAGTTTTTTCAGCTTGACTCTTGTAAGGTTCTCTAGAAGCACTGCTGGTTGACAAACGAATCTTCCGATCAGCTTCTAAACGCTTGCTTCTTTCAGATCTTTGATATTCCTCATTTTTATACTCTGCAACTGACTTTCCCTTTGTACTAACTATTCTTTTGTTATTGCTGACAGATGAGCTCAATGGCTTAGAAATCAACTGTCTTGAATGAATAGAAGGCTTTTGTCGCTTGATGTCAGTAGATTCCATTCGGTCACTTTTTCTTTTTGATCCTTAAAAATACAATTTAAAGAAAACACATAAGTGTTTTATGTATGCTATTTATTTCACCAAAGATTAACAGATAATATATATCAGAGAGAAAAAAGGGGCTCATATCTTCAAAATGTCTTCTGAAATATTTTTACTGCAAAGTTAATCATAAAGAAACCATAATTTACAAATGCTGGAATAAATTCATGTATTTGAGAAATTTCACATGTTTCAGAAGAAATAGATTACTTTTATTCATATTGAATTGGATACCACAATTTGTTATAACTGCACTTTTGGTGTTAACTGACCCAAGGAACAAGAGCAAACGCGAAGTCACTTTCTTAATAAATTAAATCTCTATTCAAAGGTTTTAGGGGCACCAGGGTGGCTCAGTTGGGTAAACATCTGACTCTTAATTTTGGCTCAGGGCACGATCACAGTTCAGGTCATGACCTCACAGTTCTTGAGTTTGAATCCATGTCAGGCTCTGAGCAGACAATGCAGAACCTGCTTGGATCCTTCTCTCTTCCTCTCTCTGCCCCTCCCCTGCTCACTCCCCCCCCCCCCAAAATAAACATTTTTAAAAATTTTTAATTAAAAACATCTTATTTTAGCAAAAAAATTTAAACTATTACATACCCTTTTTCTCGTTTTTATCTTGTTCACTCTCTGGATTATACAGTTCATCATCCTGTTCTGGTACTTCAGTCAAAATATCATCTAGAACATTAAGTTCTCCATCTGAAAGCAGGACATTAAAAATAGAGAAAAATCATTACCTTTAAGCATGTATCTTTGACTATGTTGGGTCTACATAAATATGATACATAACCGTCAAGATCTTTTATTTCAGGATCAAGACATAACAGTAATTCTATAAAACCATAAAGATAAAGGACATGATGCAGAACTCTGGTCTACAAAGCCAGAGTAGTGAACACCTTCCCCATAAGGTATGAAAGGACACACTGGAGTACAAGGAGGAAATGCTAAGAACTTCTATATCTGTACCTCATCTTCTAATTTTCAATTTTGTAACCGCTTTAAAACATGCATAAAAAATTAGAAGAGAAATACTTGTTTGTAACATAAACACACACTTACCAAGTGTTACTTGGTAACAAGTATTACTACTCTTCACAACATACTTAGTGATTACCAAGAAAAAAAAATTTACAGTGGAGAAACCTGGCAGATTCCAACTTAACCAAAATTAACATCACCAACACTGGGTCAAATCAATATTGCAGATCTCCTAGCATGATACACTAGAATGAAACAACAATTCTGTGATATTCCCATCCAAAATACAAACTCTGGGGGCGCCTGGGTAGCTAAGTCAGTTAAGCATCTGACTTTGACTTAGGTCATGATCTTGAGGTCCATGAGATTTGAGCCCCGCATCAGGGTCTGTGCGGACAGCTCAGAGCCTGCTTCAGATTCTGTGTCTCCCTCTCTGTCTTCCTCTCCCCTGCTCATTCTTTCTCTCAAAAAAAAAAAAAAGAAAGAAAAGAAAAGAAAATTTTAAAAAAATTTTTAAGAAATGCAAACTCTGAGCCTATACTTAAGGAAACATCAAACCGAAACAAAGGGTCATGAAAAAATACCACTCCACTAATACCGCTCCACTAAAAAACTACTCTGTATAAAAAGACACTATAAAGACATGATAACTGAATAAGGCACATGACTGGAAAACTAGAGAAATTTAAATAAGGTCTGTAGATTATAGTATCACTGTTAATTTCCTGATTTTGATACTACTATAGTTAAGTAAAAGAAAATTGTTTTTCTTAGGAAATACATGCTCAAGTATTTAGGGACAAAGAAGCACCACGTCTAAAACTGACAAACAGTTCAGGAAAAAAGTGTGTCTGCATATGCAAATATCCACATATATATACACAGAGAGATGAGAGAAGGGAGAATGAATTCAACAACAGTGTGGTAAAACATTAGTAACTGTGGAATGTAGTTGAAAAAAAAAAATTTGTAGTATTCATAGATCTATCTTGTCCAAAGTAAGTCAAAATAACATTAAAAGTAAAAGAGTATTGATGTGCTACAGAATCAAAAAGGTTTGAAACTGCTGGTATCAATTATGAAAAGTATAACCTGTTCGGTCAAGAGACACACTAAACGATCGTGAAAACCTACAACTTAGTTTTGTCACTGCATCCCCACCATGTACAAGAGGACAAGGTAAGTTCTAAGAAATACATGCAAATACTACTTTAAATTGATTATTTTTAAAAATAATACACTAAAGTTAACGGTAAATGCTTTGAACACTTAAGTATTCTGGTGCCAAAAATATCTTTCCAAATTTATAAGGTGTGGTAAAGGGGAATGTATTGATAGGCTAGGACAATTACATTTATGGCTCCAGCCAAAAAGCAAAGCCCATTCAAAAGTACAGCAAGCGGGGAACACCTGGATGGCTCAGTCGGCTGTGTCCAACTTCCTCTCAGGTCATAATCTCACAGCTGGAGCCCCACATCCAGAGCCCCACAGAGGGCTCTTGGTCAGCAGAGAACTCACTTTGGATACTCTGTGCCCCTCCCCCACACACCCATGTGCACACGTGTGCTCTCTAAAATAAACATTTTTTTACATTAAAAAAAAAAGCATAGCAAGGTAATTTTTTTTATATATAGCAAGGGTTAACTGACCTGAGGTCTATTAACAACTTAAATACGACTAAAATATCTCTAAAGAGGAAAAGAAATCAGAGACCGAAGAGAACTAAAATATAATGTAGGCAGGCTAGGAAAGAAAGCAAGGTTACACAGGATACAGGAAAAGGTAACACCTTCTCAGTACTTGGAGTCAAACACAGTTGCTGTTTAAGAACATCAAAAATTACATTTGCCTGGAATGGTATGGCAATTGCTTTCTCTGGGTGGTTAAGAGTATACTTTACTGTTTTCCTAAAATATATATACCATATGAATTTTTATCTTCACTTCTAGCTCTCTAGTCAGTAAAATATTGGGTCCAACAGATGTCCACAGAATTAACTGTACTTCTATAATTTAAAGAAAAAGTTGTCACAATGAAATAGGCAATTAAGTAAATACAGTGCTACACCAATCTTCTCATGAAATCACCAGCTCCATAGTAGACTTATCAACCCAAAAGCCTGAACATTCAACTTAAATTATACACTTTACATGTGCTAAACCTAACAAAGAATGAACTGCACAGGTTAATTTAAATCAATATAAATTTCAGGCATGTTTAGATCATAGTTTATCTATTTAAAAAAAGGTCATTATTGTTTTAAAAAGCCTTAACAAATAATTACTAATCAAATGTAGAGACTGGTTGCAGTTTTAAAAAGCAGCTACAAATTTTTAACATGACAAATATTAACCAATGTTTCTTTTTTCTTTTTAAACATTTTATCACTTTCACTTATCATATAAACATATATGACTCACCAAAGTCATATCTTTGTTTTATCATCCATTACTTCAGAGATAAAGAAATAGAAGCTCAAAAATGCCAGGTGACCAAATTCACTTGTCTAGAAACATGGGGGTACAAGCCTACAGTTCAGGTTTTCTAAATCTAGAGTTAAATTAGATTGGGGAGTAGTAGAAAAACCTTTAAACAAAGTATAAGGGAACAACAAAATTGCAAAATATTATTAAAAAGTTATGTGCAGTAGATTAATTTCAATTAATGCACCAGAAAGCTCTGTGTGACTGACATTATACCATCTTGAAATATACTTTAGGATCAAACACTACATCCTCGCTTGATGGTCTACAAATATTTACCTGTATTATACTCCATGACACCAATAACCTAACTGTAGTTTTATCATAACATTGGCAAACTAAGGCCTGCAGAACAAATTCAGCCTATGGCTTGTTTTTTAACCAGCAAGGTAAGAATAAGAATGGTTTCTGCATCTTAAAGGTTGTTTTTTAAAAGGGAGGTGGACAAAAAAGAATATGTGAAAAACCCTTCTGTGGCCCATACAGCCATAAATGTTATTTACTATCTGACCCTTTACAAAAAGTTTGCCAACCCCTAATATAAAGGACATTTTATTTATTTATTTTATTTATTTATTTTTGAGACAGAGAGAGACAGAGCATGAGCAGGAAGGGGCAAACAGAGAGGGAGACAGACTCTGAAGTAGGCTCCAGGCTCTGAGCAGTCAGCACAGAGCCAGATGAGGGGCTTGAATTCGTTAACCACAAGATCATAACCTGAGCCGAAGAGGGCCCTCAACCACTAAGCCACCCAGGAGCCCCTTCATGTTATTATTTTTTAAATGTTTATTTATTTTGAAAGAGAGAGAGAGAGAACACACACGAATGTGAGGAAGGGGCGGAGAGAAAGAGACAGAGACAGAGAGAGAGAAGAGAGAGAATCCCAAGCAGCAGAGCCCAACATGGAGCTTGAACTCTCAAACCATGAGTTTATGACCTAAGCCAAAACCAAGAGTCAGATGCTTAACTGACTGTGCCACACAGATACCCCAAAAATGAACTAATTATAAAGAAAGTGAAGATTATTTAAATATTCTCAAAAGCTACTACTGCTGAAGACTAATCGTCACTGGCATATCCTTTTCAGGAAAAAATAATTCTAATTATTCTCCAGCATGACCTTTAAACTACCTAAGTAAATTTATTTTTATTTTAAAATTTTTAATAAATAATTTTTTAATAAAGAGTTTTCAGTCACTCTTTTTCCTAAAATTATACACTAATACTGTATAAATATTCATATACATTCAATTCCCTCTTAGCAGCTTGACAGCAGCACCCCAACCGAAGAATATTAATAGTAAAATTAACAAAGTTTAGTAAATGTCATTAAGAAGAGTTCTATGAACACACAATTCATGTACTACAAATATAACCCTAGTATATATTTCTATGATATAAAGCATTTCACACTGTTTTTTGATAAATCTACATAAAGAATACAGTATTTTTTCCCAAGTTATTTTAAAAACTCAAAAACTGTTTAAGGTTTCATTCACAACAGAATGAATTTTGTCACAGTGAATTAGCTCAAATTAAATGAAATTACTCATTAAATAGTATTTCTATTTACAGCTAAAATTCAAATCCACCCAAACGTTATACCCTAACAGTATATATGAATCTAGCTATTGGACACAGTTTTGAAAACCTTAAGGATGGATTGCAAAAATCCAGACCTTGCCATTTTTAAAAGGACTATTTTGGTCATTAAAAACCCAGATTCTCACCTGAAAGCAACCTGCTGAAGCAGTCCTGATAGTCTTCTGTTAAGACACTGAGAGGTAATAACATGTCAAGGGTTTCAAAGAGACAAATCTGGGCTTATGCCTGATAAATATGTGTATTTACAAATACTGCCTGCACACAGCCGTGCTTGCTCTTTTACTTTTGTTTAACCTAATGCCTACCATTAACTATTCAACAAGTATTTTATCTGCCTGACTCCATATAAGCCTGCAACTCATGAATAACAATGTTAAATAACTGCAAATAAATACAGTATGCAGGATACTTTGTGAAAGAGTAGAAACAGTAAGGACAATCCTACTCAATTCTAGCTGATTAACTGCCTTGAAAATTCAAGCACCATGTTGTCAGATCTTTCAAATTTTCAAGGATTCCCAAACTCAGATTTTCATTTAGAACTGAGGGACCTAAACATTGCCTCAGAAACAAAGCAGTGTAGTGCTAGCTTAACTCCTCTGTGGAAGTGAAATCATCTGTGAATGTTTTGCATTCACAATGTATGATGTATACGAACTTCATTATCATCACTAGTACAAAGCAAAATCTTAGTTATCACTGCAAACTATTAGCAAACTGAGTTTTCCAGAGTTATAGGAGGAAAAGAAGAAAGTAAAAACAATCATTGTTTTAAAGCCTGTTCAAAACCTGTCAAGATGTTAGGACTACAAAAAGACCTTTTTTATTGTTTTATTGGGGGATTTATTTATTTATTTATTTTGAGAGCACATGAGTGAGCATGTAAATGAGCGAGTACCCACAGGTGTGCATGAGGAAGGGCCTGAGAGAGGTGGAGAGAGAATCCCAAAAGCAAGCGTCACATGGTCAGCACAGAGCCCAATGAGAGACAGATCTTGACCCAAGCTGAAATCAAGAACCAGAAACGCAACCAACACAGCCACCCAGGCACCCCAGTTTGTTTTACATAATCATTGGAAATTGGAAATCTAACTGGCTTTCAAGTACTTTAACTGCCAGAAGTTTAGATATATAACAAGAATTCCAGAATGCAGCCCACAGAATTGAAATGACAGGACTAAAATCTCAGAACTATGCATACAAATTTAGTGCTCTTTCCATTATAACAGAATTACACTTTAATCTAAAAATTCCTGGCCCAGGAAGGTCACAAGCCTTAACTCCAGGGATATCAGTGTAGAAAATTAACCTCTATCTGAGTAAAAAGCCCATTGTTTTGGGCCTGGAAGCTTCTGGAACAGGAGATACAAAGTACTATTTATTTGAAGGTCCTAAACAAAGACCTAGAGTATTTAAAGAAACCTGTGCGGTTAAGTATACTACACATTTCCTTTTACAACACAGAACTCCAAAGTACATTTTAATTCATTTAATATAGTTTCAGTGGGCTTTGACAAGGAAGCAAAATTTCCTGGAACCTCTTCTGTTACATTTTACATTAGACCAGCCTCATTCAAAACTGTCATTCCTCTAAATGAAGTATAGAGACTTGCATTTCCCATCACATCCAAATTTTCTGCTCTAAGTATAAGCATACAATCTGAAGTTTAAGGAGAGTATTTTACATTTTTTATCCTAATTCTATTATGAGTAAAACAAATACACGATTATCAAATACATATTCTGC
Organism: Hyaena hyaena; assembly: GCF_003009895.1. Classification (NCBI taxonomy): domain Eukaryota; kingdom Metazoa; phylum Chordata; class Mammalia; order Carnivora; family Hyaenidae; genus Hyaena; species Hyaena hyaena. Next base: position 691,651 of record NW_024081478.1, on the reverse strand, counting down.
TTTCTAAAGCCCTAACTAAAGTGGACCACAAAAATAAATTTTTTTCTAAGGACTCACTATAAGGAGAGCTAACGTATGTTCATAAAATGTGTGTTTGTATATATAACTGTGTGTACATATTTATATGTTCTTGCCTGTGTGACTGTGTGTATACACACACAATTTAAACTGACAAAATCCTTAGCTTTGGATAGTAGAGGTAAATGTCTCATGGTCACTTATGAACCAAGTTCAACCTTGCAAGTCATTTTTTCAAGGCACTGAGTCATGATTACTGAACACCAAAAACTTGGTGAACCAGACAGACATACTCCTGGCCCTCGCGGAGCTTTCCACTCCGTAATGTAGAAAAACATGTTACTTATGAAAGTGGTAACTCACTTTCCCCATTTTGGATATATTACATTTTTACACTGTTTTTCAGACAGACCTTCCTAAGACCTTAAGGAATAAAACGTATACAAGGTATTTAAAATAGAAAAGATTTGCATTCCTCATATAGAAAAACTAGTATTAGTATCGTTCAAATCCACCTTTTGGACAAATAATCACCACAGGAATCAGAAAGAGTTGGCAATTCATCCGTTATTTAGGCTTCAGCTTCTAAGTATGGGTATTACAGAAGTGAATGTTTATCACACAGCCAATGTGCAAAGCCCAATAATCCAACAACTCCATAACCAAGTCTTCTGTTCTGTGACTAACAGCAAACGTCTGCAATTTAAATTCATTTTTCATCAAGATTTTACATCATTCATGAAATCACTTAAGGCCTGAGACAAGTCTAAGATTCTTAAAGGGCTTACTTTTATAATTTCATAATGTTTCACTAAGATAACTACTGACAAATATTTCATTTCCCACTTTTCCTTCCAGAAGATTGAGAAGGAAGAGTGAATTAGATATTCTAACTCCAGCTATGAATATTCTAGCTGTGTGACAATGATCAAGTTAAGTGAGACACCCTGGAACTCAGTTTCCTTATCTGTCAAATGAATTATTCTGGAAATCTTCCCATTACAAAATTAAATAAACAATTCCAGCAAGTTTTAGATTTGCTAGCTTTTCCAGTAAACTAGAGACAATCTTTGATCTAATCTGTAAAGATTAAGCACTTCTATCAGAGATTTTAAAACAGATATAAACTCAACTAATGGGAATTAAATTTTTAAAAACCACACAAATGTGAGTGCTTTCAAAAGTTGGACAACTATCCTAAGTATTGCTAATAGGTGGTATTACATGTTCTTAAGAACTTTCATCACTAAATCCATTTCTAAAACAATTTTTTAAACATCACCTACTTTCAGGGCACCTGGGTGGTTCAGCTGGTTAAGCATCCAACTCTTGATTTCGGCTCAGGTCATGATCTCATGGTTCGTGAGATCCACCAATGCTTTGGGCTCTGCACTGAATGATAGTGCAGAGCCTATTTGGGATTCTTTCTCTCTCTCAAAATAAATAAATAAACTTAAAAAACTAGCTACTTTTCTTTCACTATGTGCTTTACTGTGTCTACTCTATCAACTGTGTTCATTTTAATGATGAATTGTTGAGAAGTACGGACTTTCACTCATTTTGTATTTGGTTTACCTTACCATCACTGCCACCACTCACTCCAACAGACAGCTCACAGATTACATTCTGATACAATCAAATGTCGACTCAATTAATTCTTACTGACTGAAATCATCTATTTTAATAACTTAATTTACTACCAATTAAATGTAGTTTCTTTTTGTCACTAATACCTTGCAACCTGACCTTCACATTCTTTTCGTACCTCTCAAAGGGGTGCATTTTTTAAGACTTAATAAAAGGTCAAACTACTACAACCTAATGACTGAACTGGTTTAAGAGAGCCCCAATTTCTTAAACATACTCCCACACACTCCACTTCTCAAGCCTGTCCCTATCCTAAGAAGCTTAATGAAGCATGAAGACTGGTCTTTCTCTTAAGGAAAAAAATTAGAGACATCAGGGCCTAATGTAACCTGACTCTAGAATACATTTAACAAATCCCCACCCTAAGTTGATCAGCCTCACAGAAGAGTAGATCTGTGAGATATGGGTAGCAGCAGCGCCATATTTTTATTAACTAGAACCTTCCCAAAACTATCATGATAATCTTAAGGTTAGAAAAGACTCTAAAAGCAGCATCTAAACTAGACCACTCTCCAGACAGGTATTGATCCAGGATATACATAAACATCTGTAGCACCTGGTAGGTCGGTATTTCAAAAGACGTGACATCCCTTTCTACCAACATCAGTTTTTCCTATGTTTGCTGGAACTGTATTATTCCTCCAGCTCTCTATAAATTACACCCATTTGTTCCTGGTTGTACCTTCTGGGAGCTAACACAACGTGTTTCCAGCAAAACAGTGACTAGGATTTTTTTTCTCTTTGCTATGTCTAAGTCATACAATTATCGCTTCAAACATCATGATTTCCACAATAAGTGTTCGAGGAACCAGAGGGGCAATTCTTGTCACTTTGCCTAATAGTTAACAGGAAGAGACGCAAATTACTTGTAGATATTTCTCGAAATTACTAACCCACCTGTATCACTTCTTAAATATGCTCACTTACTAGACTACCAGCTTTGATTGTGGCATTAAGGATTTTCGAAATTTTGCCTAAAAGAAAGGGTCGTTCTGAAAATACGCATTACATCCGCATAATCCTACCAGGAAATAAACCCAAGGGCCTGCCACTAAGAACAGGCCCTCTTAGCCGCGCCCAGGACTGCAGAACGGGAAAAAAAAAAAAAAAGAATTAAGATCAAAAACAAAAACAAAACAAACCCAGGAGAGATGAAGTGCTAGGTCGTACGGAGACCGAGGACGCAAGAGCAGGCCTAGTCTCTTCCAGCGGGTCCAAGTGTCTCGGTTGGGATGGATCGGCTCCGCGCGGGGCAGGCTAACCTCCCCAACCCCCACCCCGCAACGACGACCACGGCTCCATCGACCCACTCCCGAGCGTCGCCTCCGCCCGTCACCTTTCTCCGCACTAACCTTTCTCCTCCCGGCTGTCGGCCGCCATTGCTCCCCTCCTGTTTCCGCCGCCGCCGCCGCTTCGACGCGACTCGCGCGGGCGCCGCAGCCGCGGCAGCCGTAGCACGGGCACGTCCGTCAGTCCGTCCGCTGGGCTGCGCGCTTCGCACCTTGGCCTACCGCTCACCTTTCTCAACTCACCCTTTTTCTCTTCGCTTCTTCCCTTTCTCCCTTTTCTCCTTTCACTCCAGCCTCTGGCGCCCTAGGCCTACCCTTCCCGTTGCGGCTTAGGGACGGGACGGGGTAGGGGGAGGGAAGGGAAACAGATGGCGACGGCGGGCGGCGCTAAAATGGAGCCTGCTTCCTGCTTGAAACAATCCCGCTCCCGAAATGCCCTGCGCTGTTTACGCTTCGTTCCTCCCTGGGACCGTCACAGTGCGGAGAGGGGCGGGGAAGCCGGGGGGCAAGGGGGGGGGTCGGTGCAAGGGAAACGTGATAACGTCAGCACGTCGCTACGTCTCCCACAGCCCGGATGTCCCCGGCTTGAGTCTTCCTTTCTATCGCCGAAGTTACGGTGTATTGGGTACCGTGCAGCGATGCGTACACCCTGGGGGCGCTGTTTTCTCACCTGAAAGCCTACTGACGGACATTCCCGAGGACAAAAGGTGTTTCTGGCTGTTACGCGGAACTCATAATTCTGGAAATCCGAGACTTAGGATAAGTCTGGGCGGGTCCCTTTACAGCCACCACTTTGTACTTTTGGTGCCCAATAGACTTTCTCAGTTGGCGCCCTAGGGTTAGCCAAAGGCAGCGCAGGATGCAACCCGCTGACTCGTCACAAAAGCCTACTAGTTTTGCTGTTAATTGGGGGAAATTAGTTCTATTGTGCTTTAGTATAGCTTTGTAATTCATGTAATAACAAATTTGATTTAGGCGTTTATTGAGGCGCTGCGGTACACAGTTGATTCAGAGTATTGAGAAATTGAAACTACAGAAGTGACCAAAAATTACTTGACTGCATAATGTGGTAAAATCTGCAAGGAAACTTGCATAAAGTTCATCGTCCATAGGACTGAAAATGTCTTTTTGCTTCTCTGGTCCGTAACGGAGTTTACGGGGTAAGGAAATTTGGAGCGAAAACGGTAACATTGTTATATAAAAACAAACAGCGTGTTCAAAGAAAGACAGTCTAGCGTTTTGGTTCTTGATGGCCGTTGTAACAAATTGAGAAAAGTCCATGGGAAGAGTTTAAAGAGGGCTTATGGAGGGGGTGGAGGGGGAATGGAAAGAAAAACACTAAATATAAAACCCAGCTATCTATCGTCAGATGCTTAGGAATCAAGGGTAAATAGGACAGTATTTCTTCTTCTACAGTTTTCAGAAGGGTCATAACCCTGTCAATCCATTGATTCCGATTTCTAGCCTCCAGATATGTGAGAATACATTTCTATTGTTTTAAGCCATCCAGTTTTGTTACAGCAGCTCTGAGAAACTAACACCTTGGACCTTATATTAGGTACTAATTTGAATACATGAGTACACACACATACTCACATATACCTATTAACTAGCTTTGGAAGCTTTGAATTATAATTTTAAAAATTTGCTGTTAATTTTTTTTTTCTTTTTGGAAAGAGAGCAAGAGGCAGCGTGAGCAGGGGAGGGTCAGAGAGGGAGGGAGACACAGAATCCAAAGCAGGCTCCAGGTTCTGAGCTAGCTGTCAACAGAGCCTGACGCGGGGCTCGAACCCACGAGAACCTACGAACCGTGAGATAATGACCTGAGCCAAAGACAGATGCCTAACCGACTGAGCCACCTAGGCGCCCTGCTGTTAATTTTTTTTAGTTGTAATAAGTTATGTTGAAAAAATAATTCTTGCAATTTTATGACACATACTAAAATATTTGCAGATGAAATGATATGGTATCTAGGATTTATTACAAAATACACTATGTAAGAGCAGGAGTTATAGGTGGGGGTTATATGTAAAACAAGTCTGCTTACGAGCTGAAGATGGATGATGCATACATGGATAGACATACTCTCGTTTCTACTTTTTAAAAAATATATTTGAGATTCTCTTTAATAACTTTAAAGAAAGAACAAGAGAAACGGCCAAAAAATTGAGGTGATATCAAAATGCCATTTTCCCTAATCCACAATTATACTATCAGAGCTAAACAGTAATTGAAAATAATCTTCACTTATGCTTCATAAGGTTGAGGTCTTTTTATAAAATAACAGAATCAAGAGGTTTAGCATTACAGAAGACAATATTAGCAGGAGAGCTAAAACATTCAGTTACAAGATGAATATGTTCAGGGAATCCAATATACAGCATGGTGATTACAGTTAATAGTACTTTATTGTAGCGGTGCCTGCATGGCTCAGTCGGTTAAGCAACACTCTTGATTTCGGCTCAGGCCGTATCTCATGGTTTGTGAGTTTGAGCCCCAAGTCCGGCTCTGTGCTGACAGTGTGAAGCCTGCTTTTGATTCTCTCTCTCTCTCTCTCTCTCTCTCTCTCTCTGCCCCTCCCTCACTCATAAGCATACTCTCACTCTCTCTCAAAATCAACAAATATTTTAAAAAATAGTACTTTATTGTATACTTGAAATTTCCTAAGAGACTTGATCTTAAGTTTTCTCACCACACCACCACCACCACCACCACAACAAAACGTAACTGTGTGAGGTGATGAATGTGTGTATAGTAACTTGATTGTGATAACCATTTATAATGTATATGTATATCCCATTGTACACTTTAAGTATATACAGGTTTTATTTGTCACTTATACCTCAACAGAGCTGGTGGAAACAAATAAAGTAATAAAAATTAATAATAAGGAGACATTATACCATAGCTGCTTCACTCTGAAGAACATCTGTGAAGGACCCAGGTCTTTTAAGGGTAAATGGGTCTCTCTGGCCTGACCAGAAAAAGGAGAGGCCAAAGGACTTGGGAACCCTCAGGGGGAGAGCAGAATGCTAAAAAAGAGAACTGGAAGGGAAGCTTTATAGAAGGAATGTCCTGACCCCATTTGAAGTAGTTTTATAAAGATTCAAAGATACTTGATGGGAATCAGTAAATATATTTAAATTGGTGTTCTACAGCACCATCTGGAATCTGATTGAATTCATATCTGGTTCTGAGTAAGACTGTAACATTTGACTAGCATTTACTTAGAACTTACCTTTCACATGTATTATCTCATTTAAACTTCACAGCCAACTTGTGAATTAGATTCAATAAACATTTCTCATACCAGCAATTATATTTTTCAATTGAAAAAAGCCAATAAAAATAAGAATACCACCTAAATATTGCAGGGTATTTTTACATTTGGAAATGTATTAATCTTCTGATTTGAAACCAGTTACCTGGATGCCTTCTTCTGCATCAAGATGTCAATGTCAAGTTTCTTTTAGTTTTTATGCATGCCAGAGAAGGCAGCCTTGCCTCCTTTAACAGAAATTATATTGGTTTAATCCTCACAATAGGAAGCAGATTTTCGAAATGTAAGTATTCAAAACTACCCACAGAGCTTTGCAGAGCTTTAAAAAAATAATTATCTACTCCTTGGCTGTTTAAAGAAGTCTGGGCTTCCAAAATTGTTCTGCTTACTTCTCAATAATATTGGAAGCTGAGATTACTGAGTACTGACTTTGTGCTGGTCAGCTCTGAATGCTGGCTATGTTTACCTCAATCCATCTAACAATCCCAGAGGCATTACTGATTTCATTTTACTGAGGAGGTAAGTTTCTTTTAAGTAATGCTTTGTCTTTTAGGGTTTTTGCTTTTTTCCCCCTTTTCCTTCTCTCTTCTTGATAGCATCTTGGTATAGAGACGTGCTGTATATCTCTGGCTGCCCTGACCCATTTTTCACATTCTCCACCCTTCTTTGTACCTTAGAAAGCTGATCTGTATGGACTGCCCAGTTGGTTTCTTTCCTTGATTTTGGTTGAGTTCAAACAATGGAAGGCACAAGCAAGAGATCTCAAAGTAGGAGGAAAGTAAGAATTGAACTGTTGATTTTCATGACTCCCTGCATATAGGGTTATGAGACAGAGGTCAGCTCTGTCCCTCTATCCATAGCCCCAATTCCTAGTAGTCAATACTATCCTATCTGGGTATTGGTAACCCCATCCTCAGTTTACTCATTCTAGCCTAGGGTAGTGCTATGGACTGAACTGTATTTCCCAAAACTCTTATGTTGAAGCCCAAATGTTCTGAAGTGTATATTTGGACATAGGGCTCATAGAACCCAGGAACAGACCCTGAATACCAATGTCTCTGCTCCAGTATCATTCTCAATCTTTTGCCTTTTTTTTTTTAGGGGGGGCGGGGGGTGGGGGGAGGCCATGTTATGGGAATCCAGGCTGGCAGAGCTGGAATGAGTTGGAGAGCTGGATTCAGAAAGCTCTACAAAGCCAGTAGTAAATACTGTGACAGGCACAAGCCTAAAAGTAAAAGGGACTTAAGGTACTAAGAGCCTCTCATGACACGCTTGGACTAGCCCAGCAAAGAAGAAAAACCTAGAAACCCATCATTCCACAGAATTAAATCTGGGAAGGGGCACCTTGGTGGCTCAGTCAGTTAAGTGTCTGACTTCGGCGCAGGGCATGATCTCACGGTTCGTGGGTTCGAGTCCTGTGTCAGGCACTTTGCTGACATCTCAGAGCCTGAAGCCTGCTTGGATTCTGTGTCTCTCTCTCTGACCTTCCCGTGCTCATACTGTCTCTCTCTCTCTCTCTCTCTCTGTCTCTCTCTCTCAGAAATAAATGAAAAAACATTAAAAATTAAAAAAAAAAAAAAAAAAGAAAAATCTGGGAAGCAGAAAATACGCAGGATTTGAGCCCAGCTCAGTTCTCCAGGTCTGGGAAATTCAAGGAATGTACCTAATGGTGTTCTACTTTTCAGTTCTTTTTAAAAAATGCTTTTTTCCCCCCTTCTTCCCCTTTGAATGGGTACAGATTTAGTTCTCTTCACCTGAAAGACATTCCTCCTATACTTTCCCTCTCTTGGCCAGAGAAAGCACCCACAAGGTGGTGCTAGGTCACTCAGGTACTGGGGACAGCTAGATCACTGCTTGGACTCTGAAGGAGGAATGATAAACATGTTACCTGCATGGCTTTATCCTCCCCTGCTCCCTCCTATCCCCATGCTGGGCTACTCTCGTTGTTACAGAGCTTCATCGAGCCCAGCCGCAGCCGCCTGGCCATGTGGACATTGTCCTCTGGATAGCCATAAGCTACACCAGGGGCTGGAGCCTGGTTTTCTCCTCTGTTCAACGAGATGTCATCATGGAAACAGGGAAGAGAATGTAGTGAGCCAACCCGTGTGTCCCCTCTCCGCTCCCACTCTCCTACATTCCCCATCTGTGTTTCTTTTGTTCAAAAGGAGAGGAAGAGGCAATAAGGAAGGAGACTATGTGTTTCTTACCCATTTCTGAATAAACATTTATTACTCTTAAAAAACAGACAAACCAAAAAAAAAAAAAAAAAAAACAACAAAAACAGGGAATGGATAGTCTCTTTAATATATGATATTAGGAAAACTGGATATCCACAACCCAAAGAATGAAAATGGGCACCTATCTTATGCCATACACAAAAATGGATTAAAGACTTGAACATAAGGCCTGAGCCATAAAACTCCAAGAAGAAAATATTGGGGTAAGCTCCTTGACATTGATCTTGGCAATAACTATTTTAGATTTAGCAACAAAAACAAAAATAAACGTGGCAATTCATCAAACTAAAAAACCTTCTGTACAGTAAAGGATACTATCAACAAAGTGAAAAGGTAACCTATAGAATGAGAATATCATATATCTGATAAGGAGTTAACATTAAACATATTTTTAAAAAATGCATACAATTCAATAGCAGAAGCAGAAGCAAAAGAAGAAGAAGAAAGGAGGAGGAGAAAAGAAGAGAAAGAAGAAAGAAAGAAAGAAAAAGAAAGAAAGAAAGAAAGAAAGAAAGAAAGAAAGAAAGAAAGAAAGAAAAACAGTCTAATTAAAAATGGGCAGTGGAACTGAACAAATGTTTTTCCAAAAGAACATGTACAAATAGCCAACAGGTTCATGAAAAAGCTCATCACTAATCATCAGGGAAATGCAAGGTCAAAATCACAATGAAGTTTCACCTCACATCTGTTAAAATAGTTATTATCAAAAAGACAAGAAATAACAAATGTTAGGTAGATGTAGAGAAAAGTAAACTTTTGTGCATTGTTGGTGGGAATGTAAATTGGTAGTGCATCCAGCATGGGAAACAGTATAAAGTTTCCTCAAAAAATTAAAAATAATACTACCATATGATCCACCAATTCTGCCTCTAGGTATTTACCTAAAGGAAATAAAAACATTATCTTGGAAAGATATCTGCACCTCCATGTTCATTGCAGCATATTTACAAAAGCCAAAATGGAGAAGCAACAAAAGGGTCCATGGATTAATGAATGGATAAACAAAATGTGGGGTATATGTTTGTGTGTACATAATAAAATATTCAGTTCTATAAAAAGAAGAAAATCCTGCTATCTACACCATGGATGGACCTTAGGGATATTATGCTATTAAAATAAATAAGTAGGGGTACCTGGGTGGTTCAGTTGGTTAAGTGACCGACTTTGGCTCTGGTCAAGATCTCACAGTTCGTGACTTCGAGCCCCATGTCAGGCTCTGGGCTCACAGCTTAGAGCCTAAAGCCTACTTCAGAGTCTGTGTCTCCCTCTCTCTCTGCCACTCCCCAACTCGTGCTCTGTCTGTGTCTCTCAATAATAAATAAACATTGAAAAAAATAAGTCAGGCAGAGAAAGACAAATAATGCATGATATCATTTATGTGTGGAATCCAAAAAAAAGTTGAACTTTATAAATACAGAGAACAGATTAATGGTTGTCAGAGGCAAGGAGTGAGAGGGTAGGCAAAATAAGGACGTATGGTCAAAAGGTACAAACTTCCAGTCCAGTCGGAAGACAAATAAGTCCTGGGGATATAATGTACATCATGGTGACTATATGTAATAATACTGTATTGTATATTTAAAAATTGCCAAGAGACTAAAGCTTAAAAGTCCTCATCTCAAGAAAAAAAATTGTAACTGTGTGGTGATAAATGTTAACTAAATTTATTGTGGTTATCATTTCACGTTATATACATATATCAAATAATTATATTGTACACCTAAAATGAATAGTGTTATATGTCAATTATATCTCAAAAACAAACAAACAAAGAAACCAGTAATGTATACAAAAATGGAGAGAAAGAGATAGATAAGCCAAGGGTGCTTGGGTGGCTCAGTCAGTTGAGCATCCGACTTCAGCTCAGGTTGTGATCTCACAGTTCATGGGTTGGAGTCCTGTGTCGGGCTCTGTGCTGACAGCCAGCTCAGAGCCTGGAGCCTGTTTCAGATTCTGTATCTCCCTCTGTCTCTGACCCTCCCCTGCTCACGCTGTCTCTCTTTCTCTCAGAAATAAAAAACATTTTAAAAAAGAGATAAGGCAGAGACCATGAATAAAAAAATCCCCAGGGTCAAGAACAGAAGACTAAAGTGCTTTAGTGGCATAAAAAAAAAAGAAAGAAAGAAAAAGAAAAAGGAATCAACACTAACTCACTGTAGAGATGGATTGATTCTAGGAACAGGAAAGAAGAAACTCCCACTTCTGAGAGGTATTTGCTAGAGATGTAATTGAGTCAGTAACACTTATGAAACAATCAGAACTATTTCTTATATCCAAATTATGCTTCCTGACTATGACATTTTCTTTCTTTCTTTTATTGACTTCAATTTTAGTCAGTGTTCTATAAGTATGTATATTTGTAGAAAGGAAAACTATACGTACTTTTTTTGAGACATCACCCAATTTGCCTCATGTGACCACTGCCTGCTCTATTGTCCCATGACACTTGCTGCTCTCCTTGTGTCCAAATTGGACACAAGCAACCCAATTTGGAATGCATATAATGCAATGGGTTGGTTATGCAACCCAAATTGGAATGCATATAATTTGAGTGCCGAAATGGTACAATTATTTATAAAGTGTTTTTGAAAAGAAATGATAAATAATTTTTTTATTCTTTTGAAAAATTAGAAATGTCTGATCCTTATGCTATGTACAGCTTTATCCTCCAATTGTGCTAAACAAGGAGCTGTTCAACCAATATTTGTTGAATATAAACATGAAATCAAATGAAAATGAAATTTAAAAAAAAATTTTTAAGTATATGTTTGAGATCCTAACTTGAAGATTTAAATTGAGCACAGGCCCATTATATCAAGTCTATAGGTTGTACATGGGCAAGAGTTTTATACGTGTATGTGTGTGTTGGGAGAGTTAGGGAAACTACAGATAAAGGCAACGAACGTGGACAATAATGTCCCAAGGTAGCTACTCAATATCTACTGAGGAATAATAAAAGCGCAATAAAAAACACTTCATGTGCATTTGCATTTAACCCTCATTTGACAGGTTGCTAGATAGAAGCTCATAGCTAATAAACTGCAGAACTAGAGTCTGAGGCTGCTTTTTGTGTTTCTAGGATCTGTGCACTTCACCTCTGTCTTTTATTGTCACTGATAATACGATTAGAAAAATGGGGGAAATCAATCATTTGAAGAACAAATTCTACCATAAATAACACATTTGCATGTGGATGTCTTTGAATTTTATTGATGAACAGTAAAATTCTAATCATGTTAACCAGAGGACATACTCAAGTTTTCTTGTAACTTGATTAGAATATCATAATTCATAGAAGAAACTATTGTATTGGAATCAATTGTATTATACCAGTTTGAAGGAATTTATCTCCTAGTACAGTAAAAGTAGTAGAGAGTAAGGTAAGGGGGATCTTGACTCCTTTTAACAGTGGTGAGCTGGTAAATATTTAACAACTGGCTCTCCAGCACAAAAACCTTCTTTCTAGTGTTTGCCAATTTCTGTGACATAAATACTTCCACTATCATCTATTTCAAGCTACCAATGTGACATCACATCATTGAATACAGAGTTGAGAAGTATGCAGTAACATCGTTATATTATTTCCACTCTGCAGATGCAATGGATGTAAATATAAATAACCTCAAGAACATAGGTAATATAAATTTTAATTGAAAAATTAGGAAATGATGAGTTTTGAAATTTGCTACTTTTGTTTTTAATATAATATACTTAACTACCTCTTTATATAATCTAGTTTTTAATAATCCCTATGTTAAATAATTAGTTTGCAGAATTTCTGAGAATTCTAACAGTCTAACGATTACAAGTCAGCTCTAACACCATACTGCCCTTAACTGCCCCTCAGATAAACAGCTCTCGGTAGCCATTTTTCTGTGTTACAGTTACCTCCTGGCCACAGCTAAGGTGAGTGAAGTAGGGATAGGAACTAATCCAAAGTCACTTGTCTCACAATTTAGAATTCAGGAATCAGACTGGGAATCATTTTCTCTGTGTGGCTGAAGCTATAACCTGAATATTTAAAGCTAATCTTTTTTTTTTTTTTTTTACCGAAATGTGGAGTGAGTAGCAGATAAAATCAAAACATTATGGCCCAAAACCTTTGGGATACAGCAAAAACAATCATAAGAGGAAAGTATATAGCAATATAGGTCTACCTCAAGAAGGAAGAACATTGTCAAATATGCAACATAACCTTACACCTAAAGGTGCTAGAAAAAGAACAACAAATAAAGCCTATGGCCAGCAGAAGGGAAATAATAAAGATTAGAGCAAAAATATATGAAATAAATGATATAGAAGAAAACAAAAATCCAGTGGAACAGATCAATGAATCCAGGAGCTGTTTCTTTGAAAGAATTAATAAAACTGATATTCCCCAAGCCAGACTTATCCAAAAGAAAAAAGAAAAAGGGCCAAAATAAATGCATATTACTGAGTGAAAGAAGCCAATCTGAAGAGGCTACAAACTATACGATTCCAAATATATGACATCTGGAAAAGGCAAAACTATGAAGACAATAAAAAGATCAGTGGTTGCCAGAGGAGAGAGGTGGGAGAAAGATGAATAGGTGAAGCACAGAAGATTTCTAAGGCCATGAAACTACTCCATATGATACTATAATAATAAATACATTGGGCCAAACTCATAGAATATACTATACCAAAAGTGTGCCCTGATGTAAACTATGCACTCTGAGTGATAATGATGTGTCAATACAGGTTCATCACTTGTAACAAATGTGCCAGTCTGGTGGAGGATGTTGATGAGCTATTCATGTGTGGAGGCAGAGGGTACATGGGAAATCTGTGGTTCCATTTTACTCTGAGTCTGAAACTGTTCTTAAAAAAATATCATTAGGAGACTTTTTACTTGGCTAAGTTTGGGTTTAAATTGTGCCAGGCTTTCTGAAGTTGCATTCAGGCTGAGTTTTCAGGAACATTAAAAAAATTTGGGGGCTGGGGCGCCTGGGTGGCTCAGTCGGTTAAGCGTCCAACTTCGGCTCAGGTCATGATCTCACAGTTCATGGGTTCAAGCCCCGCGTCGGGCTCTGTGCTGACAGCTAGCTCAGAGCCTGGAGCCTGTTCAGATTCTATGTCTCCCCTCTCTCTGACCCTCCGTTGCGCATGCTGTCTCTCTCTCTCTCAGGGAAAACAAAAACAAAAACAAAAACATTAAAAAAAATTTGTGGGCTAACTGGAATATGCAGCCACTACTTTGGTGTATGTGTGACTGTGTATGCCTATGAAGGACCTCAATGCAAGCTGTGCTCTTATAGATTAATACTTCCATCTAAACAGATTTGACCAGGACAACCATTCATATGCCAATGTAAACAGAGTAAGGGGTAACAAAGAGAGGGAAAGAATGAAAAGCATTAAAAACCTAAGAAGTTAGGGACACCTGGGTGGCTCAGTTGGTTGAGCATCAGGTTTCCCCTCAGGTCTTGATCTCACAGGGCCTGAGTTCAAGCTCCACATTGGGCTCACTGTGGTCAGCCTGCCCATTTAGGAGCCTATGTCCCCTTCCTTCTGCCCTTCCCACCTTGCATCCTCCCACAATAAATAAAATAAATAAAATAAGTAAAATAAAATAAAAGCTAAATAGATCATTGATACTTAGTTAATCATTGCATTTGTTTTACCACTGCTATGTTCCTTTTGGAGAAAGAAAAACAAAGCAGAAAGCAGAAGGAAGGTTACAATTAATATGTGCAGGCAGAATTTCTGTAGGGTATCTAGTCTATTCACCTAATTTCTATCTTAAGCCTTAATTTTATCTAAAATTTAAGCAGCCAGACCTACCTTCTCTACTTCCTCCTCTGCCTGCCTCGTTTTGTTTTTATTTTTTTTCACAAGTATTTATTGAACGTCTGTTTTGTGGCAGGCACTGCTCAAGACATTGGCTTTTGAATACAAAGTTTGAACTTCATCCTCTTGATGTGGAGTTTCCAAAGTCAAATCTTGTACGTGCATGAGAACCATTAGGAAAATTTATTGAAAATGCAGCTTTCTAGTCTTAGTCTTAGAGATCGGATTCAGGGGCTTGATACAGGCCTGGTAATCTGCCATTTTAACTAGCATCTCAAGTGATTCCAAAGAACAGCATTAATTGGATTTACATTTTAAAATAAGTCTATTGGCTTCTGTGTATCTTGTTATTTGGTTTGTAGGCAGCCCAACTCTGCAAATTTTGATCTCTCTTTAAGATTCTGGAATCAGGCTTTTTCTTATAATCTAGACTCTGCCATTCAGAAGCTATTGACCAAATTAACCTCGTTCTACTCTGTGTCTTAATCTCTGAGTATGTGGGAATCAGAATACCTAGCTCAGAGAGTTACTGAGCAAGTTTCACAAGTAGAGCATGTGTGGTATCTGGCACACTGTAGTAAGTGCTCAAAAAAATGGACATTATTGTTATTATTGGTGGTATTCTTGCACTTATTATTGGTGGTAGTTTTACCATGACTTCATTAAAAATTTTTTTATAACATTTATTCATTTTTGAGAGACAGAATGTGAGTGGGGGAGGGGCAGAGAGAGGGAGGGAAACATCCAAAGCAGGCTCCAGGCTCTGAGCTGTCAGCCCAATGTGGGGCTTGAACTCACAAACTGCGAAATCATGACCTGAGCTGAAGTCGGACATTTAACAGACTGAGCCACCTAGGCATCCTCCATGGCTTTGTTTTTTAGAGGGAAGAGGAGTAGGACATAAAGTTTTGCCCATAATAAGTCGTCAGGCTCTTGGGGCCTGACTAGATATTCAATTTGGTCAAATCAGAAAAGAGTTCTGACTGCTTCTATTATCTAGATATAAGGTGGAGATTTATTTTGTTATTACTAGTCATTTTATTTTATACTTATTTGTATTTACTTATTAAATCCTTGTGTAACATGTTCTATCTTACTGCTGCTCTGAAATTTTCTTCTTTTTGCTTATTTTTTTATTTTTTAATGTTTATTTATTTTTGAGAGAGAGAGAGACAGAGCATGAGCAGTGGAGGGGCAGAGAGAGAGGGAGACACAAAACTGGGAGTGGGCTCTAGGCTCCCAGCCGTCAACACAGAGCCTGACTTGGAGCTCGAACCCACGAACTGTGAGATCATGCCCTGAGCTGAAGTCAGAGGCTTAATGGACTGAGCCACCCAGGTGCTTGTCTTGTTGTTTATTCTAAAGGAACTAAAGTTAGGGGCTCCTGGGTAGCTCAGTCAGTTAAGCATCCAACTTTGGCTCAGGTCATGATCTTGCAGTTTGTGAGTTTGAGCCCCGTGTTGGGCTCTGTGTTGACAGCTTAGAGCCTGGAGCCTGCGTAGGATTCTGTGTCTCACCGTCTCTCTGTACCTCCCATACTCATGCTCTGTCTCTCAATAATAAATAAACATTAAAAAAATTTTTTTGTGAAGAACTAAAATTATACCTAGCTCATAGAAGGAAATAATATCTATTCTTGACAAGCATCTAAAAGATGTCCTTACCAGAGATAAGGATTATAAAAGAAGAATCAGGATTGTAATTAATATAAATTCAGTTTGAGTCAATTTATTCTCTTCTTACATACACCTAGGCCATTAAACTCTCTCTCTCTTTTTTTTTTAAGAGAGGGAGAGAGAGAGCATGAATAGGGGAGAGGGACAGAGGGAGAGAGAATCTTAAGGAGACTCTATGCTGAGCCTGGAACCTGACAAAGAGCTCGATGCCACAACCCTGGGATCATGACCTGACCTGAAACCAAGAGTTGGATGCTTAACAGACTGAGCTACTCAGGCACCCCGGATCTTATACTCTTAAATGCAAAAAATGTAATTGCAAACATTTTCTCACCAAATCTTTATAATAACCTAATGAGGAAGGTACTCATATAATCCCATATTTAAAGATGAAGAAACTGAAACAGGTTACATTATTTGGCCAAACGAAAGTATGCAGAAGAACTAAAACTTGAATCCAGAACTAATGAGTCTTAATCTCGTGTTAGCCTGCAAACCAAACTGCCTCCCAGTCATGGCAGCCTGGGAAGACCTAGTAGGGCCACAGAGTGACTTATGTGATTAGCTCTTACCTCTATTCAGTTCTAGAGGTTGAAGAAAAAAAAGTGGCATCCTCTGAATGACTGACCTGAGTTTTGATCTACATAGCATACCCTTTCTTTTTTAATGTTTATTTATTTTTGAGAGAGAAAGAGACAGCACGTGAGTTGGGGGGGAGGGGGGCAGAGAGAGAGGAAGACACAGAATCCAAAGCAGGCTCTGGGCTCTGAGCTGTCAGCACAGATCTCAACACGGGGCTCGAACCCATGAACTGTGAGATCATGACCTGAGCTGAAGTCAGATGCTTAACTGACTGAGCCACCCAGGCGCCCTCTATACTAGTCTTTAACCCAAAGGTGTCTACAAATATATGCAGAACATATTGGTGTGGTTCCAGGCTTGCAAAAGTTTTTCAAATGAAAATATGATGCCTGAGTTGTCTTGTAGAATGGAAGTGTGCTTCTTCCATCTGCTACTAAAAAGATAAATTGAGGCACATTAAAAGTTTTAAATTTATTTGATCAAAAATCAATTCAATTTGGGCATTGCCAAGCCAAAAGTAGTTAGACTGCTCCATCCACAGGAGCTAAGGAGAGATTTCATAGAGAAGAAGCCGAAGCAAAGTGAGGAAATTGTTCATTGGCTATAGCTTAAAGCCTAAGTAGCTGTGATTGGTTGTGTTTGGCTTTTGACCTACTAACCTTGAGGCATTTACAAGCTTAGGGTTTGGTTTGCTTACCTGCTTGCCCACAAGGCATTTAGAACCATCTCAGTCTAAAGGCCTCCTTGTTTAATTAATTTGACACAGGAAAGGAAGTAGTATAATTTATATTAGAGGGAAAGACATTTCTGTACTATTCCCTTGCCTTCTTATAAGAAATGGGGACAAGCAGAAGACCACTAGATTAATTGTTCAAAAAAAAAACCAAAACGAAACCACTCTCCCACCTTCCTTTTCTTACCAAGAATTAGTTGAACAAGTGGAAGCAGGAGATAAGAAGGTCTTCCACCATTTATGAGGGTTTGAGCCAATTTGTTTGAATATTGAAGGACAGGCTATGTGAGATGATTAACTGCATTACTCCTAAAAACAAATGCTTTTGAGGGAAACTGGTTTGAATAGCAATAGTGGCTTAAGGTGAATAGCAGAAGGGAAATCTTTTTAATGCTTTGAGTTAAAAAATAATTTGAAAAAAAGATCATTTGTAACTTTCCTCGAGACCAGGTTGAACTTATTACACAAATTTAAATGTTTGCTCTTAAAGACATAGAGGCCCTTTAAGAAAACAGGTTTTGGCATAAGTAATGATTGATAAATCAGTGGAAAATAAATTGAGCCGGTTAAAAAAAAAAAGTTAGGAATTTACTCCTGTATCATTAAATCTTAATTTTGACAATGTTGTTGAGGGACAGAAGCAGAAAAATGTTCACATTTAGACCAGAAGGCTGACCTAGAGCCTGTATAGCTCTGATAAGGATCGAGTACGCACTGGCTGCTACGTCTGAAAGGGTCTCATGACTGTCTGCACATCTCACTGATAGTATCGAGCTGAATGATAAGCACCAGAAAAATCTTGCAAAAGTAGTTTTACGAGTGGAAATTTGAAGAAAACATTTAAGATCTAATACTCCCTGCATGTCCCCTTCCCCTTGAACACTAAACATATAACCACTAGCTACACACATTAAAAGTGCAGCTCTTTCTACGTGATGAGGGAGCGTGAGGCAATCTAAGGGCAAAGTACAGGCTAACAGCACCCTCTCCCAGGCGGGACATGTTTGATATTCCTTGGACACTCCCACCGACTAGGGAACGGACAAACAAATGATTAAACTGTAAGAGTCTCCACCAGTTTACAAGGAAAAAAAAAAAAACAAAAAACAGTCCCATCAATGGCCTGAAAGCCAGGAACTCCCTACTGTCTTAATGTTAATGATTTGCTATAGGGAAAAACAACCTTAGCTTGACAATAGCTAGGTCTCCAATAAGTCTTTAGCCTGTAAAATCTCTTTGGAAACTCCCTCTAGACTTTCTCTCTTGACTCCATAAAAGGGGCACCGCCCACACTTGCAGTGCTGCTCTTCCTGTCCATGGGTCCTGTCCCCGTGCTTTAATAAAATCCCCTTTTTGCACCAAAGACGTCTTCAAGAAATCTTTGGCTCTTGGCTCCAGACCCTCCCCCCGCCCCACCACTCCAAAACTTTATCACTACCCACAATTCCTGTCCCCGTGCTACTTAAATAATTTACTAAGTTTCACTGTAAAAATCCAAGGAGTTCTTTCTTGACCACTGTGCTCAACAATCTCACACCAATGAGATTTTTAATTGATGTGTCATAGTCCACCATATAAGGAGTTATTGGATATGGTTCACAGGCAAACTGTCCTACCCAATTTAAGCAGAAATTTATTACTGAGTAAGTGACAGCTTAAACTCTTTAGAATGGCAGGAACTAAGTGAACTTCTGATAACAACTTCCACTTGCCTGCTAATTCCCCATTCTGGAGGCAGCACTGGCACTGAGAAGTCATCAAACCAAGAGACAGAGACCAGTAGAATAACGCAGTCTGCCACTGGGTTCACAGCACCATAAACAGTCCCTGCGATGAGTCCTGCTTGACTGTAGATCCGGTGTCCCTGACTAGTGGAACACAAAATACATTCAACTAGTGGAACACAAAACACATTCACAATCGTAAGAGTGAAGGCATCTGGGAAATGTAGTTTCTACCTTCCAACCTCAAAGGCACAGAAAAAATGTTAGAAGTAGATTCATATGGAAATAGAGCATTGAATCATAAATTATTGAGCCATTCTTTGAATTTTGATTTTAGATACATATTTTCCCCTATGATAAATAATTAAATTCCTAGAAGTGAAATTTCTAAGTCAAACAGTATGAATTCTGTTCAAGTTTTTCATAATTATTGTAAAATTGCCCTCTTGGAATCTTATACCAGTTTATATTCTTTACAGCCATCTTTGCCAATCATGATTAATGAGTTTGTACTTTTAAAAAGCAAAAATGGCACATCATTTAAAAACTAAGAATTTCAGAAGTGCCTGGCTGGCTCAGTCAATGGAGCCTGTGACTCTTAATCTCGGGGTCAAATGTTCAAGTCCTACATTGGGGGTAGAGTTTACCTAAAAAACAAAAACACAAAAAACTAAACTAAGAATTTCTTTTGTTGGTGAGTTTAAACATTTTAATTCTCACCATAGGTGAATTACAGTCAAGTCTTCACTCATTACCCCACTATTTCTCAACAATGTATTTTATTCATTACCTGACATAATGAGAAATTTAACCTTTATTTTGTTCATCCATGTATATTTATTGTAACTTTAAGATCTAGTGAACTCTTACTTTAACCCTGTATTAGTAGGCAGACAATCTTTTGTCTCTCTTTCAAATAAGTATTAAGGAAAGTTTCTTCTTTTACTGTCTCTAAAATTAAACTTAGTTTTAAAGCCTATAGGCTTTAACTTAAAAGTAAGATTATATAACTTGAATATGATGCAGTTACCTCAATTTAAGTGAAAATGCTAGACCAGAATGGTAAGTGTCTGAATATCTATCAGTATAATTTGATGAGGTCTGTGCTTTACTTGTGCATCTGTCCAGGCTCTGAATGTCTTGCCACTCACAGTTAGAGTCCTGGAAGGAGAGAATCTCTGTAAGGAAGAACTCTCTGATTCAGGAAGGGTCTGAAAGGTCCAAACAGACTGCTGTCATCTGCTGGAATCTGCTGATGGAGTCACTATCCTTTCCTGATTAATGTGGCCGGATGAATTCTGGTGACCTTTCAGCCTGTCAGGACAACAGTTCACATCTTTTTCTTCTGGCAGGCAGCATGTACAGCATCCAGACCGAAATATTAAGAGATTGACTGAGTGATCGATCAATTGGTAGATTACTTACTATTCCTGGGGCTAACAATTCTCCCTTTTCTTCCCAAATAAATATAGGGGGATTTAGAGGAGGAATTAAAAAGAAGTCTTGTTTTATTCATATGTAGTGATTTAGAGGGGAAAGAACTTGTTTTAAATTCACCTTTGAACTAGAATATTAATGTTTCACTAGATTAAAACAAGACCCCACACACATACATTACCCTTAAACAGCTATCTTTAAAGGCTGGTTGTTTACCCCAAGAGCCTACACAGGTCATCATTCTCCATCTAGTGGCAGGATAGGCTAATTGAAAGCGAGTCCCAAAGAAGAAATATTCTGACACTTGAGTGTTAGAGCCAAATATTTTAAAAGAGAAGAGTAAGTGTTGTAGTGTCAAATAAAGCTCACCACTGTTTTTATTAAATTTTGATATAAATAAAAACTCTAGGGGCGCCTAAGTGGCTCAGTCCATTGAGCTTCTGATTCTTGATTTTGGCTCAGGTTATGATCCCAGGGTCATGGGATTGAGCTCTGCATGGGGTTAAAAATTCTCTCCTTCTGCCCTTCCCCCCAACTCATGCTCTGTCCCTCTCATTCTCTCTCTCTCAGAAAAAAAACTATATAAAGTAATCCATGATTATTATTTTGATATTGTGTCAGGTCATCTAATTTGGAAATAAAAAGAATACCCTTGCTGGATAATAAACAATATTCATATCCATAATTGGAGGCTTTTCTTGAAAGTGCTTTAACATATTAAATGTTTTTATGATCTTAAAAATCTTATTGTTCATAATAAAATCTGAATTATATTTTAATTGTTGTAGAGAGAAGATTTCAGAAATATGGTACCAACCAATTTAGAACAAATCAACATCAGAATTAGGTCATTGGGCAGAGCTTTTTGGTACAAGAACTTTGCAATTAATACTGATATTAATCAGTATATGATGGTAGGTATAACTAGCAAAGGTATCTGATAGTCCCAAGTTGGGCTAACATTCAGCACTGAGACTATATCAGGTAGTTACAGTGGGCATCTATCTGTTCAAATAAGTTCAATATTCTTTTAGTATTAGTTACTGTCCATACTATCTGATTATTAAATCATTTAGATATTATTCCAGATTCTAAGGGACATAGGAAAAAAAATAATAAAGTAGAAGGAATGAAAGTACTATGAAAAGAAAGTAAGCAAATTGGTAAATCTTTAAGAGGAAACCAAATGAGTGGATCAGACCAAAGAAGAATTTTTAAAAAGCATAATACATATAGAGAACTAAAGGAGAAAAATTGGAAACATGAATCAGGAAAATCAATTATGAAGGAACAATTGAAGATAAAATCTGCTAGATGAAATAATATAGTAAGTGCATTATCAGATATACCTTACTACTGTTTTGTGGATATGGTTTATCAGACCGAATATCCTTGAAAGACAAATTATTAAGCAGTAAGATCAGATCAATGAACATTTTCAGAAAGAAATTGCAAAGGAAGCTACAAAGTTGTACTAAGAAACTGAGTGAAAAGTTAACACATAGTGATAGGGGTGCCTGGTTGGCTCAGTCAGTTAAGCAATCGACTCTTGGTTTCGACTCAGGTCATGATCTCACAGTTTGTGAGTTTGAGCCCCCATATAGGGCTCTGTGTTGGCAGCAGAGAGCATGCTTGGGATTCTCTCTTTCACCCTCTCTATTCCTCTCCCCCACTTACACTGTCTCTGTTTCTCTCAAAATAAATAAATAAACTAAAAAAAAAAAAAAGACACAGTGACAGAATTTTGAAAGATTAAAAAATAATAGGGGCACTTGGGTACTTCAGTAGGTTAAGTGTCTGACTTCAGCTCAGATCATGATCTCATGGTTTGTGAGCTCAAGCTCCTCATCCAGCTTTGTGCTGACAGATCAGAGCCTGCTACAGATTCTGTGTCACCCTTTCTCTCTGCCCTTCCCCTGCTTGTGCTCTCTCAGTATCTCAAAAAAAAAAAAAAAAAGAATAAACATTAAAAAAATAATATCAGTATCTAGATAGAAAGAGCACAGAGAAAGTGTTGAAATAAGAGAACTTTGAAGCTAGAACTTCTTATCCAATTAATTATATGTAAGGCTGAATAAGTTATTGTAAGATACACAAGTCCTCAGAAAGCTGACACACAAAGATGCTATTTGAAAACACTGTAGGAGGAAGTGTTTGATCAAGAAAAGGAATGAATTCAGAAGGTAACTGGGAGTGGAAAGTAAGAAAGGAGCAAAGCTTTGCACTGTGTTTGGAAGAGAAACTTCTAGAGGCATCTTTAATATAAAACATTTCAGGGAAAAGCAAGACTTGACTGCTTTCTTTACCGCAGAGATTTGAGAGAGCAAGCATACATGTCATAAATGTCATATGTATGTGTGTATTTATTGAAGGAACAAAGGCCAAAAACACCCTACCATGAATTTATTTACAATTCAAGTTGTACATGTGAATATGCACCATTTCCTATAGTCAGAGATGATATTTAAAATATACAATATATAGGGGCACCTGGATGGCTCAGTTGGTTGAATGTCAGACTTTTTTTCTTTTTAATGTTTATTTTTGAGAGTGGGGAAAGGCAGAGAGAGAAGGAGACAGAGGATCTAAAGTGGGCTCTGCACTGGCAGCCAATGTGGGGCTAGTATTCACAAACTGAGATCATGACCTGAGCTGAAGTTAGATGCTTAACCGACTGAGCCACCCAAGTACTCTGAGCATTGGACTCTTGATTTTGCCTCAGGTCATGATCCCAGGGTCTTGAGATCAAGCCCAATGTTGGGCTCTGTGCTGCTTGGGATTCTCTCTCTCTCCCTCTCTATCTGCTTCTCTCCCACTCTCTCTCTCTCAAAATAAATAAATATTTAAAAAATAAAATAATATTTAGACAGTAGAGCACAGGGCATTGACAAATCAGTGCAGACATCAGCTAAAGTGCTAGAGCAGGTCCTGGGAGGCTCTGACTATGCTTTTTCATATGGGGATTATGAGTGTATTTGGGTCAGGCTTGGGTAGTGGGGAGGCAGTGGGGAGGGGCTCAGGGAAGAGTCAATTTACAAATGGATATTGAGTTGTGTCAAAATGTTAACAACTGGTATGGTTGTACTGGCAGAATAGCAATATGCCTTCACATTGATGACATTCACACAAATGTCTGAAACCTGCTTTACTTGTTTTCTTTTTTTATAACAACCCTAGGGTAGATGTTATATCCCTGAGAGATTAAGACAGTCTGTAGTAAAACAATTTGGCATATTGGAGAGTCTTCTTTATTTTTTAATAAATTTTTAATGTTTGTTTATTTTTGAGAGCGAGAGGGTGTGTGAGTAAGGGAAGAGAAGCTGGAGGTGGGGGGGGAGGGTAAAGGGAGACAGAATCTGAAGCAGGCTCCAGGCTCCTAGCTCTGAGCTGTCACCACAGAGCCCTACATGGGGCTCGAACTCACGTAGTGTGAGATCATGACCTGAGCCTAAGTCAGACGGTTAACTGACTGAGCCACCCAGGTGTCCCTGGAGAGTCTTCTTTACATTGGAAGTCAGAATGTAAGTAGGATATTGTTATAATAAAAAAAATAATCAATTATGATCTTATTCAAGTTATTTTCCTGACAAGGCAGACTACAAGGTTTTTTGTTAGGCTTCTTGGGTTGTAAACATTCTGTATTATTTCTTTCCTATACTTTAAAGAAAGGCAAATTAAAACATGGAACCTATCGAGCAACGTATTTTTAAAATCTAGAGGAGTAGTTCCCCTCATCACAGACCTCAACCAAACTGCAGACTGGAGCCGAGCTCAGTAGATCTCAGCAGAGCCGCAATGTCCAGCTGACCAGTCTGCATACTCATGAGAGGAATAAGCATTTGTTGTTGGGTCATTGAGTTGTGCAGCTGTTTATTATGCAGCAAAAGACATTCATTTGTCATGTATTCACTTATTCATCATTCATTCAATATGTATTGAACATCCATGTGGTAGGCATTGCTGTAAAGATACAGAGCTAGTTTTTCTTTCAAAAGATTAATTAGATAAGTTTCTGATAAAACTAATCAGGGAAGGAAATAAGATGAAATAAAGAATAGCATCCATAAAGTTTTCCGTCTACTGTCAAAGGGAAACCACAAAAATAAATAGGGAAATCCAAATGGCTAATAAGCACCTGAAGAGTTATTTGTCCATACTACTAATCAAAAAATGCAAATTAGAATACTAATTAGAAAGTCTAATAATATTAAGTCATGGTGAGGATGCTGGGAAATAAGAAACCTTCCATACGGCTTGAGGAAGAGTAATCTCAATCATTCCAGAGAGCAACCTGGAAGTATTTGGTAAATTAACCATACTTACACACTCTCTATGATGCAGCGGTTATATGCTAGGTCTTTTGCAGCTGTCACTAAGAATGCTTTTTATAGCACTGTTTGTGGTAGTAAGAATGGAGGGAGCCTAGATGTGTATCAGGAAGTAAATGGGAAGTAAAATGAGAGATAGACATACAATTAAGTTATATGCAACACTCAGAATTAATGTTCTATACTAATATATAGCTAGGTGGATATTTAAATATGGTGGCAAGTGGGAAAAAGGAAACAATATGAGATTTATAAGAGAATATCTGTCAAGGAGATCAAATGCACACACCCAGAAAGCAACATTACATTTATTTTTAAGGATATGCATGTGTCTAAATAAATAGAAATGACAGACTGAAAAGGCATGTATTAAATATACAAGGGTGGGAGACAGATGAAGATGATAGATGAATGGAAAAAATAGTAAAATAAAAGTAGATAAGTTTTAAAAAAAGGCATTGCACAGATACTGATAATGTGCAATGAGATGGAAAGAGTGATTAATTCCATTTTTGTGAACTTGATAAAATAATAACACACAGTAGACCCTGGGATATGAGGACTAGGGTCATTTGAGTGAGAATATGGAAATTAGTGCTGAGAATGAGCACATTTAATTCTTAGGCTTCTGATGATCTCCTGCTCTTAAATCCTTTCTAGGGCTAGAGGAAGGTAATAAATATGACAGTAGTCACATTTTAGTTCTGGTTTTAGTTTGGCAAGTGACAATAACAGGATAAGCTATAAAACCCTAACTGATGCATCTATATTAATAAACAAAAATGTAGAAAAAAGAAAATGATGTATTATATTCATCAAAATCCTCACCTTTTATCATGACAAATATGGTTGATTTTTTTTCCATAGTGGAATTTCCTTTGCAATTATCTTGTTAATTGGTATAAGTGAGCTTAAACTACATTAATAGACTTTAATGTGTTGTCATTAAGAATTATTTCAGTTGAAGCTATCATTTTATCTTTCTTTAATCATCATTAATGGCCTTGGATGAGGATTCTCTTTGGAGCTCAGTGCCTCTCAAAATTTTTGTCTTGCACTTACCGTGTGCTCTGTTTTCTTACTGTCTTGTTTCCTTTGAACAGTCATAAAAGAAAGAAGGCAATTGAATATACAGCACAGCCTATTAAAGGAAATAGCTGAAATAACATTTTCTTAACTGTTGAATGTAAAAATTAAGAGGATGTTGTGCTTCTATGGAGAATATTTAACTATATTCAGTGTGTTTTAACATCACTGATTGCTCCTTAATTGATGGAGTAGTGAATGTTCATCATGGAGAAAAAAGCCAACTTGCATCTAAGGGAATCTGAAGAATGTGTTTGGCTGCAGATTAAAGTGCTTCAAAGGTTTAAGGAAAAGAATGTGCTTGTTTTGGGGGATGAGGAAACATAGACATTACCATTTGAGAATGAAAAACTTTATAACACTTAGTGATGATTACAATTTAGATGTCAACTCTTTATTTCATCTTCTAACTAGTGAACAAGGTTAGGTTAGCTTTTTCTTTGACAAGGTGGATTGAGAAGGAATAGATTCAGAAAGATTACCTAATGAAACTGACTAGTGTTGTAAACAGTTTGCAGTCTCCGTAAATGCTACAGCTACTGCTTTCCTAGTTTCGTCATAATTATGTTTATTTTTTCTGGTTATTTCATGTGACTTGTTATACATATTGAATTTCAAAATGATTTTGCAATTGCAAAAATGATTATTTTGACAACCAAAGACAGATGAACAAGCTAACCCTTCAGATGTGACTATGCCAGAACTAGAAGCTCCCGCTTATTTTTCTCAGTGTTTGCCTTCCGGTTGCTGATTGTTGTTAGCTCTTCCTTATGATTTGTGTCCCAACGAAATAGGATTTGTGAGACTTGGTTCTATCTCCCATTTGGATCCATACTTCTGGGGCAGGCTAAGTCACAAACTCCCTAGTTTGTTGCCAAAATAAGGTAACTGAGAATGACTTAGAGTACTTTCGGAAGCTCCTTCTTCAACTTGCTGAAGGTTAATTACTAATTTTGCTCTGGGAAAGGAACATTTCCTTTGTTCTCTGTAGGAAGAAATACTCTTCAGAGATCCACAGTTCTTTTATATCATAATGTAGAAAAAGTACTATGTTCTTTAATGAAACATCGGAAATTTCAAAGTTTCTATTTGCAATAGATAATAAGGAACATTAGTTTCTCTTTTGATCACTTTTTCCCAAGTTGTTTGACATGACTCTGTGTAAATATAGGCATTTCTTTTGCTAAATCAGGAATCACAGCTTCACTGGTTAAAGAGAAATCATAGAACTCATACATATAGAATATTTTTGTAACTTTGGAGTTGCTATTGGCTAATCTTCATCAAAATCTATTAGTTAGTGCTTGCTTTGGCAGCACATATACTAAAATTGGAACAATACAGAGAAGATTAACATGGCCTCTGCCCAAGGATGACATGCAAATTCATGAAGCATTGCATATTTTAAAAAATCTATTAGTTATAAATAGTATTGAATGGGGGCACCTGTGTGGCTTAGTTGGTTAAGCGTCCAACTTTGGTTCAGGTGATGATCTCACAGTTCGTGGGTTTGAGCCCCGCATTGGGCTCTGTGCTGACAGCTACCTCAGAGCCTGGAGCCTCCTTCAGATCTGTATCTCCCTCTCTCTCTTACCCTCCCCTGCTCACACTCTCTCTCTCTCAGAAATAAATAAAAAACATTAAAAAATAAATAGTATTATACATATGAAGTCAAATTTTGAAGCTCATATGTTTGAATAGATTAATGTTGAAATTAGATGGATACATCAACATAAATCTTTAAAAATATCTTCAGAATCTATTAGTATAATCTTGATATTAAAATTATTATAATAGCATCAGGATCTTCAATTTTTGAGAGCTTTCCAATTCATAAAATACTTCCATACACAGCTTTAAAATTTTTTTTTAATGTTTTATTTATTTCTGAGAGACAGAGAGAGAGACGGTGTGAACAGGGGAGGGTCATAGAGAGAGAGGGAGATACAAAATCTGAAACAGACTCCAGGTTCTGAGGTAGCTGTCAGCACAGAGCCCGATGCAGGGCTCGAACCCACGAACCGTGAGATCATGACCTGAGCCGAAGTCAGATACTTAACTGACTGAGCCACCCAGGTGCCCCTTTATACACAGCTTTTTAGAGGGAGGAGCTATTTCATTGGCTTTTATCCCTTGAAAACAGAAATTGTCAGATATAGCTCAGTAAGTGTCTTAAGTAAATATTTATCTTTTCTTGTTCTCTTTGCCCTGAGTGCAAATTCCCTTGTTATATTTGGGGAATTATTCACCATATGCATCTTTGACAGAAGCCCTAAAGTCACA
The DNA here is from genome assembly GCF_003009895.1 of Hyaena hyaena. Taxonomy (NCBI): domain Eukaryota; kingdom Metazoa; phylum Chordata; class Mammalia; order Carnivora; family Hyaenidae; genus Hyaena; species Hyaena hyaena. The sequence continues at coordinate 663,520 of NW_024081478.1, read as the reverse complement.
TGTTCTATATTTCATCTTCCTTTTCAGCTACAGCACAAGAACATGATGTGGGCTCAACTAATTAGCTGCATCCACTCAACTTTGCATCAGGAACTAGTTACACAAAAGAGCAGGAGTGGTGAAGAATCCACTCTGACATTGGCAGCAACATCCTATCCCATGGCCCTGGTGGGAGTGGAGCCAGTGTGGCATATGATGTCTGGTGGCAGAGGCGGGTTGGCTGTGCAGGTGGTGGCATCCAACATTCACCACTGATGGGAATAGGATCCTCATGGCTCTAAGGTGCCTGATCTCACTTGTGGTCTGTTGCTTAGTATCCTTTGTACATTTCCCCTTTTAGAATGTGGTGCTTTAGCTTTCCTAGCAATTCTCTTAACTATATAAAATCCTTTCAATAAATTAATGTTTGCCTAAATTAGAATCAGTTTCTGTTATTTGTATTAATAACCCTGACCAATAAAATATAGAATTGAATTACATATCTCTATAACCTTATAAAGATAGGTTTTCTCTTTAAAATTTTTATTTAGTGTTTACTTATTTTTAAGAGACTGAGAAAGATATAGCATGAGCAGGGGAGGGGCAGAGAGAGGGAGACACAGAAACCAAAGCAGGCTCCAGGCTCCCAGCTGTCAGCACAGGGCCTGATGCGGGGCTCGAACTCACCAACTGCTTGATCATGACCTGAGCTGAAGTCATACACTTAACAGACAGAGCCACACAGGAACCTCTAAAGATACGTTTCTTTTTTTTTTTTTTTTCAAATGTTTTATTTATTTCTAAGAGAGAGAGAGTGAGACAGCGTGAGCAGGGGAGGGTCAGAGAGAGAGGGAGACACAGACTCTGAAACAGGCTCCAGGCTCTGAGCTGGCAGTCAGCACAGAGCCCGACGCGGGGCTCGACCCACGAACCGCGAGATCATGACCTAAGCAAAAGTTGGACGCTTAACCGACTAAGCCACCCAGGCGCCCCTAAAGATACGTTTCTTGAATAGTGTTTACATATTGGAAAACAAAGACTAAGAGACATTAATTAACTTTGCCAAGATCAAACATTTAGAAAGAACTAAGAGACAGGATTCAAATATAACTGCTTTAAGTCCAGGGCTTTTTCTTCTTATCATAGTGTGGCTACATGCTGAGCAATACTTTTTCATTTTACTAAGCACATAGGAAGCTTACATTTCACAGCCTTTCTTGTCATTAATAGGGACCAGATGACTGGTTTATGGACAATGAGTGAAGGTGATGTTGACCCTTCCAGTGCTGACCACTAAACTGTCTCCTCAATCTTGTATATACTCTCTAAAGGGAAAACCTGTTTTTTCCCCCTATGTAATGAAAATCCCATTTCTTCCCTATTGCTTGTTTCTCTTTTATGAATCTCCTTTTTTATTCATACAGAACAATTTACTTCTGACACTTCTGGTCACTAAATGTGCAGAGGTTTTCCTGATACCAAGCAAATTCTCTGTAACACCAGATAAATGTCTTATAATTTAACTCAGTTCCGACTCTATCTATGTGGAGATAGCATCAGATCTCACAGGCTAAGGCCTCAGCCTCACAAGACTGCTCTCCCCTCTCTACCTTCAGATACAGGTTGCAAGCCCACGGTTATCACCTGTGCTTATGACCAACCAGGAGTATTGGGTTCAGAGGTCTCAATACCCCTCTCCTTGGGTTTGATTAATTTGCTAGCACGGTTCACAGAATTCAGAGGAACACTTCCTTATGTTTACTAGTTTATTAAAGGATATGATAAAGTGCATAAATAATCAGATGAGATGCAGAGAGTGAGGTGTGAGAATGTCTGAGCATAGGAGCTTCTGTCCCCATGGAGTTGGGGTATATCACTACTCCCATGTGGTTTTTGCCAGCCCAGAAACTTTCTGAACCCCACATTATAAGGATTTTATGGAGGCTTCCTCACATAGGCATGATCAATTATTAACTCCATTTCCAGCCCTTCTCCTATCTCTAAAGAAGGCAGAGGTTGTGGGAGGTGGATGGGGTTGAAAATTCTAAGCTTCCTTTCATGGTCTGGTCATGACCACCATCCAGAAGCCATCTAGGAGCCCACCCAAGGTTGCCACATCGGGACAAAACATGGTCCAGTGTTCTTATCACTTAATAATTTATGAGAGTTTTAAGAGTCTTGTGTTGGGGACAGGATCAAAGACAAATATGAGGACAAGAGATGCACCTAGTGTTCTTATCACTTAGGAAATTACAAGGATTTTAGGAGCTCTTTGCCAGGAAATGGGGGTGGAATCCAATATATGTATTTCCTATGATCTCACATTCTCTTTCTGTTCAAGTGGTTTAAAGTATGATTGAAGACCCTAACCAAAAAAAGAATCCCAAACTGAGTCATCACTTGGAGTAGAGTCACCTGAAAGAGCTACATGGCCACATTATGAACTAGAGACAAACTTATGTTGTATTACTCTCCTCTGATTTGAGGGTTTATTGTTAAAAAGGCGAGTTAACTCCTTTTAACATAGTAATTGGTAACAGAAGAGAGGTACTGTCATAATAAAACCCTAAAATATGTGGCATTGATTCACCTATTGGCTCTCGATAGTGAAGAAATAGTTACTAGGTAGCTATGTTATACGGTAGCAAAATATTCGGTAAATTTGTTACCTGCTTTCCCTCACAAGACAGACCCATGTGCCAATTGGGCTTGTAAACACTATAGGAAGAATTTGGAAAACCAAATGTTGGCAGTGTTTTGGGAGACTATCAGCTCATTTGTCATAGTATAATTAAAAAAAAAAAGAGATGATTCCAGGAGAAAATTGGCCAACTAATAAATAGAAAGGAAGAGAGAGAGAGAGAGAGAGAGAGAGAATAGAAATTCAAGGCCTTGTAAGCTTGAAAGTCCTAATGTCTAAACCCTAAACAATCAGTGCCAGACTTCCGAAAAGCTGTGAAAGAAAAAAGTTTAGTACAACTTGATGGTTGGAAAAAGGACTCATGGAAAACATCAGATTATGAGTATGTCCTTAATTTGCTCAGGATAGATTCAGGGTAGCTGCCATTAAGTAAAAAGGAAATCACAGGGTGAAGCAACAACATAAATCAGACTGCGAAATCATGTCTAGAAAAAACTACTGGTGTGGCTACTGGCACATGGAATTGATTGGAAAGAGATGGGAAAGCATTAAAAATTTTTTAATGTTTATTTATTTTCGAGAAAGAGACAGAGCAGGCACAGGGGAGAGGCAGAGAAAGAGAGAGACACAGAATGCAAAGCAGACTCCAAGCTCTTAGCTGTCAGCACAGAGCCCAATGCGGGGCTTGAACTCACCAATCGTGAGATCATGACCTGAGCCGAAGTCAGATGTTTAACTGACTGAGCCATCCAGGAGCCCCAAAAACTATTAAAATTTTGAAGAAATGATTTGCCAATGAAACTAAAAACATTCAATAAAAACCATTTGTGATATTAGGATTTAAAACAGCTTGCAGATGCCCAAACTTGCAGCAGTAGGCAGGCTTTTAAATCTATCCATTTCCTAGAAATGGCTTGCTGCCCAATACCCAAGCCCGATGTACTCAAGGAAAATAATGGACAAGGAGGAGCCTTCCAGAGGTTGAGAACATTGGATAATAGAGTTCTCCCCAGAAAACATAATTGACCCTAATCAAGATTTTCCCTTGCTCCAGGGCAGTGCCTGCCTAGTAGGATTTCAAAATTGGTTCAAACCAACAACTGCTGTGTTTCTTATTCTCCTAAATGGAAGTGGTGACTGTGGTTATCTTATCCATTGTAATTATATATGTGTTTAGGTGAGGATCACTTCCTAGTCTTTTCGTTCATAGGTCTCCAGAGTCTGGGGCATCAGATTTTGATCAGATGGGAAGGACGGCGTGGCAAGCTGAGAGCCTGGATTTTGAGCTGATGCAGTTAGTGATCGAAAATTTTGGGTTAGTGATGGAGGTGGATGTGTTTCATGCACGGGAGGATGAATAAAGGGATAATGAGTGGCCAGAAAGGACGACTGGTGAGATGCTCATTAATCTTATTTCCTTCTTTTGGGCACAAGGAAATGCTGCAGTTCAGAGTTTCTCTTGAAGTTAGATCATCTAGATAGCAGCCATATGAGGTGGTAAGTAGAACATGGACAGAAGCCATTTGTGTCACTTCTGAGATCTGACTTCTTTTTTTTTTTTTTTTAATATTTTTATTTATTTCTAGGAGAGAGAGAGAGACAGCGTGAGCAGGGGAGGGTCAGAGAGAGAGGGAGTCACAGACTGGAACAGGCTCCAGGCTCCGAGCTGGCAGTCAGCACAGAGCCTGACGCGGGGCTCGAACCCATGAACCGCGAGATCATGACCTAATCGAAAGTCGGACGCTTAACCGACTAAGCCACCCAGGCGCCCCCTGAGACCTGACTTCTTAAAGGTCTTTCAATATCTTTCACATACTGTCTCCATTGTCCCATGACTATAAGCAAAGAATCTGAGAGTAGAACTTCCTGAGTCAACACTTGTAAGAGAGCTGCTGAAGACAGCTACCATTCCAACTATGGGCTGTGAATTTGTCAAGTCACTAACATTTTGTGATGGCAAATCAAGTGACTGTCATATTCAAAGATATGATACTGAAGAGATTATGGAAGCTCATTAAGTAAATCTGTATACATACTTAATAAATAACTATTATACAGTCTGAATTTTGTCTGTTGGTGTGTTGGAAAAGAAAGAAACATGTAAGAGGGAATTCCTGGGTTCTTTGGAAGAAAGCAGAGCGTACTCTAAGCATAAATAGGATCACTAGTGAAGTAAGTGATAAAAAATGGAAATGAATTGTTATCTCTTCAAAACAATAAAAAACAGAAACCAACAAGGAGAAGATAAGAATTGGTATTAGATAGTGATTCCCAAGCCTGGGAATGGGTGAAGAGGAGTCAGGGAGTTCATGTAAGGAATTTGAAAAAAATATTATGGAGGAAGAGGGGAAAGTTTTAGAGAGCTCAGTGAATGGGAATTATGTGTTAACCTGTTGCTGTCTTACTCAAGGAATTGTCTCTGTGCCAAGGAGAATAAAAAGCTCACAACTGCTCATCTAAGACATGAATGTTTAAGAATTCCCATGGAAAAAGTTTAGTGTATAAGATGATGGAAATCTGGTTTGAAGAGAAGTGAATTATTAAGGAGAAAGAGCTACATTTTTTAAGGGGACTTAGATTTGCTGACCTTTTAACTGTGAATAGTTCCCATCTTTAGAAATAAATTCCATTTATATTTTAAATTTTGCAGCATTTGCTACCCCTCCCTTTAATATTTATCCTATTCATAAGGAGAAAAATTCATTTCTTTATCTATGCTTATTTATCATTCCTAGAGTGCAGAGCATTCGAAGTACTTTGTATACTGTGAGTGTTAAAAGAATAAAGATTCTTTTTTTTTTTTAAATTTATTTCTAGGAGAGAGAGAGACAGCGTGAGCAGGGGAGGGTCAGAGAGAGAGGGAGACACAGACTCTGAAACAGGCTCCAGGCTCTGAGCTGGCAGTCAGCACAGAGCCCGACGCGGGGCTCGAACCCACGAACCGCGAGATCATGACCTAAGCAAAAGTCGGACGCTTAACCGACTAAGTCACCCAGGTGCCCCAAAAGAATAAAGATTCTAATCTTCAAGTTTGTAATTCAACAAAAACTATTAAGCTCCTACAGTGTGTACTCAGCAGTGGGGATACAAAAATGAATAACTTCACTTAATCAAGGAGTAAACAGTCAATTCTTAAGAGGATTATTACATGGCACTCAATTCTATTATGTAGGTTTTGTCCAAAAAAAAAAAAAAAAAAAAAAAAACCCCATACAGCAATTCTCTGACACCAGCTGAGTGTCCTACAATTCAACTTAGTTCTGACACCATCTACCCAGAGATAGTGTCAGCTTCCACAGGTTAAGGGCTCAGTCCCACAAGACTGCCTTTCACTTCAGATGCCAATGGCAAGTCCAGGTTGTTAACCTGACTGTAAATCAGAGGTTCCTATGATCCTCCTTTTGGGTTTGATTAAGTTGCTAGAGCTGCTCACAGAATTCAGGAAAATAATTTACTCATTAGATTAGTGGTTTATTACAAAGTATTTTAAAATACACAAGTTAACAGACAGAAGAATACATAGGGTGAGGTCCTCAACAAAGTAGCTTTGCCCCTGTGGAGTTTGGGGCCACACAGTCGCCTTGGAAGTGTGACTTAGATGTCAACTGGGAAGCTATCTCTGAACTCTGTCATTTTGGGTTTTGACAGAGGCTTCATTACTTAGCATAACTGATTAAATCACCAGCCATCTGTGATTGGATTCAATCTTCAGCCCATCTCCTCTACCTGAAGGTCAGGAGCAGCGACTAAAGGGTCCAAACCTCTAATCACTTGGTTGGTTCCCCTGACAACCAGCCCCACCCTTAGGTGACCTAGGAGCTTTCCAATAGTCACTTCATAAACATAACAGAAGACACCTTTATGGCTTTCCTCACTTAGGAAATTCCAGTAGTTTCAGGAGTTCTGTGCCAGGAACAGGAAGAAGACCAAACATATACTTCTTATTATAAATCACAATATCACAATGACTTAGGCTTGTAAAGATTACTACTATAACCCAGTGAAATAGCAAGATGGTTAAGAGCTTGGATTTTTAAGCTGGATTCCCTGGGTTTAAAATCAGCTAATTAATTTACTAGGTGAAAGACATTTGAAGTGTTACTTAACATTTGTGTGATCAATGGAGGTAATATTGGAAACTTCCTCATAAAGTTACTTTGAAGTTTAAATGAATTAATATATCTAAAGAATCTAGAATAAAGCTCAGCACATAGTAATCACTGTACATATTGACTGTAATAGAAGAATATATGATGTACTCTGGGAGCAAGGAGAAGGAAAAGTTTAATTTAGTTTACAGGGTGGAGCAGAACCTTTCGAAGAGCTGAGTTTTGCAGACCCAGGGGGAGAGATTGGTATTAAATTATATTTGAAGAATTTTACATACTGTATCAGTTTTTAGAGGGTGAAGTCAAGATAGTTTCTGGTTTAGGTGACTCCTTTAGCATGAACTCATCATTCAAAGGATGACTCCATTCCAAATGAGTTTTATACCTGTTAGGGTCTTACATAGTTAATCTGACTAGAAGAGGCTCGATTATATCCAGCTTACTGCTTACTATTTGGTCTATAAAGCCAGGTTTGTTTGTTTGTTTGTTTTTTACTCTCCTTTTTGTTAGACTACACTTGTAATAGTTATACAGCTTAAATCCTTATTCAGAGCAAGGAAGCGGATTAACCCACACCTTAGAAATTTTCTCTCTAGGTTACTACTTAAAACCTGCTCATAATAACTAGTGACTCCTCCCCTGAGGGTTTCACGGTGTTTTCTTAGAAATGAGTCAATGACGACAGGTGAAAAGATGTCTAAATCACATCATACTTTTAATAGACTATTTTAGCTAAGACAGTAGAAAAGACCAAACAATGCCAAAGAAGTCTTTTCTTTTTTTAAATTTTTTAAAAATGTTTATTTTGAGAGAGACAGAGACAGCACGAGCAGGGGAGGGGCAGAGAGAGAGGGGGGAAAGAATCTGAAGCAGCCACCAGTCTTCAGGTTCCAAGCTGTCAAGACAGAGCCCAACACTGGCTCTAACTCACTAATTGCAAGAACATGACCTGAGCTGAAGTTGGATACTTAACTGACTGAGCCACCCAGATGCCCCAAGAAGTCTTTTCCAAGTAAGAATAAAAGCATTTACGGGGCATCTGGGTGGCTCAGTTGGTTAAGCATCTGATTTTGGCTCAGGTCACGATCTCTTGGTGTCTGACTTTGGCTCAGGTCATAATGTCGCAGTTTGTGGGTTGGAGCCCCGCATTGGGTTTTGTGCTGACAGCTGGGAGCGTGGAGCCTGTTTCAGATTCTGTGTCTCCCTCTCTTTCTACCCCAGCCCCCCTTAATGCTCTGTCTCTCTCTCTCCCCTTAAAAAAATAAACATTAAAAAAAGTTTAAGATGCTCCTGTGTGGCTCAGTCAGTTAAACGTCAGACTTTGGCTCAGGTCATGATTTCATGGTTGGTGGATGTGAGCCCCGCGTCAGGCTCTGTGCTGCTGATTGCTCTGAACCTGGAGCCTGCTTTGGATTCTGTGTCTCCTTCTCTGCCCGTCCCCTGCTCTCTCTCTCTCTCTTTCTCAAAAATAAATAAACATTAAAAAAGTTTAAAAAGTAAAGCATTTGCCAATGCACTGAGAAATGACTGCCTATTCTCTCTATAAATGAGATGTTTTGTTCTCTGAAAATGATGAGCTGTTAATTTTTTAACTTCATTCCCAGGAAATTTCAAATTTTCAGGCATTACTATGAATGAGTCTGTGCAGCATTTAGAAGGCTAAAAACAAAGGGAGGAAAGCCAAAGAGAAACACCCGTTTTCAGCATTTGCCCCAGGGCTTTGCAACCAAAGCACCACCCCACTTCTTTCTGAGGTGACTACACCCTCTCTTCTCTAGGCATTGGAATCTCTCCTGGATACGTACAAGCATTTGTGTCTCTGACAAAGTTTCATTGCCAGGGAATTTCTAGATAGGGATCTTTTTTTTTTTTTTTTTAATTTATTTTTTAATGTTTTATTTATTTCTAGGAGAGAGAGAGAGAGAGACAGCGTAAGCAGGGGAGGGTGAGAGAGAGAGGGAGTCACAGACTGAAACAGGCTCCAGGCTCTGAGCTGGCAGTCAACACAGAGCCCGACGCGGGGCTCGAACCCACGAACCGGGAGATCATGACCTAAGCGAAAGTCGGACGCTTAACCGACTAAGCCACCCAGGCGCCCCTCTAGATAGGGATCTTGAGTTAAAATCTCAAATTATACGTATCCACCCACCCTTATATTATAATTACTGTCTTGGGGCTTTTAGAAATAACTACACACACCATCAGTTTCACAATTACTTTAGAGAGTGGTAAGATTAGTAGGCAAGCTCCTAGAGAAATTATGCAGGTGACCACAGTTTTTAATGTGGACCTTGTTAAAATCTTTGAATGCTGTCATGCTGGGACCAAGAGGCCAAGTTTGAAGATTTTATCACAATGCTTTTGGCTCAGCACTTAAGAACTAAAATAAAGGGATTTGTAAGTGCTGTTGCCTTAGCTGCCTGCTGCCTGCTTTGGGGTTTTCCCTCATAAAGAGGATCATGTGGTATTTTGGGATAACATTAAGAAATTTTTCTTTAAGAACCACAGCCACAATTACAATGTGGTGGCTGTTTTGCTATGTCTTTATATGATAACTAGTCATCGACAATTTTTGCTATTAATTTCATTTTGGTCAAATATTTTTTCAGAATGAAATTCGAAGACAGGAATTTCCTGCATATATGTAAATTAATTTATTATGAAACAACATATAACATCATAGCCCATTAGAATTAAGAAAAACCAGGGGTGCCTGTGTGGCTCAGTCGGTTAAGCTTCCGACTTTGGCTCAGGTTCTGATCTCATAGTTCGTGGGTTTGAGCCCCGCATCGGGCTCTGTGCTGACAGCCAGCTCAGAGCTTAGAGCCTGTTTCAAATTCTGTGTCTCCCTCTGTCTCTGACCTTCCCCTGTTCACTCTGTCTGTCTGTCTCTCTCTCAGAAATAAATAAAACATTAAAAAAAATTAAAAACAAAAGAATTAAGAAAAAACACAGATATGTTGATTTTACTATTTGGTCTCAGAGGTGAAGGGCTTGCACATGCTGGTTGTGTAGGGCTTGCCCATTTCCTTAAGTTATTCCTGGGCCCTTTGCCTCAATTTCTAACTCAAATTAGCAGTATGCAATCAGACAGTTCACTGAACAGTACTTGCTACTGTGAATCAAATGGGCTTGCTCTTTCCATTCCAAACCCCTTTTCTCTGTCTGTTTCCTGGACAGGTGGAGGACAGGACTTGGTACATCAGCTCACCTCAGTAGAAGTGGTAAATGTGCCTGCATCTAACCAAAAGCTTACCCAGCTGGAACTGGATCATCCTTCTGTACTGTTGATATAATATTTTTGCATTTGTTGATTCATTATTTAGTCTTTTTATTGTGCTTGTATCCTAAGTTCTATTTTATATACATGTCAGCACTCAGGCTATAAAAATGGACTGTTTCATCACCAAGGTCCTTTTAGACATAAAATAATTATTTCTTTTTTTAAATTTATATTTCTCTTGTAAACATTTGGAAAATTAAATTAAAATAGAAAGAAGAAGGGCGCCTGAGTGTCTCAGTTGGCTAAGCATCCGACTTCGGCTCAAGTCATGATCTCACGGTTGGTGAGCTCAAGCCCAACATCACGCTTTGTGTGGACAGCTGAGAGCCTGGAGCCTGCTTAAAATTCTGTGTCTTCCTTCCTCTCTGCCTCTCTCCTTCTTATGCCCTGTCTCTCTGTCTCTCAAAAATGGATAAATGTTAAAAAAAAATTTTAAATAGAAAGAAGAAAAATATCACTTTTATATGAAACAATCATTTTCTAGAAGGAGAAAGAAACTTTGTATTTGTTCTTAACCTATAAATAGTAAATAAATTCTCATTGCTGAAACTTCAGACAATACTAATAATAAAAAAAATTAAATAACAAATCTAAATTTCATGTAAAGATATCCACTGTTACTACATTATTGTGTTTTTCTTGTTTTTCTGTGCGTGTGTGTGTGTATATTTGTGTAGTCAAGCGATTCATTTTCAGGATTGGAATAGTGTAAGAAATATAATATATAACCTTTATAGTCCATTTAAGTTACAATATTTCTTCATTCTTTAAATGGCCCTCAAGGTCATGATTTTTAGGAGTATAATAGTCAAACAGATGGAAATAACATATTTAACCATTCTCCAAGTGGCAGAAATTTAGGTTATTTTTTCATTTTATTATAAAATATTGTAATGAACATTTATGTACATAAATATTTATAGTTGTGTCTGATATTCCTGGTCAAATTCCTTCAATTTGGCTAAAGACAATTTAAGCTTTTATTTCTTTAATTTAATTTTTTATGTTTATTTATTTATGTATTTAGAGAGGCACCCAGTTTAAGCTTTTAATATAGATATTTGAATATATCATCAAATTGTCTTCCAAAAAAGTTGTACCAATTTGTAAACTCAGCAATAGTCACTAATATGCCCTTACTGTGTGCAACACTGAGTACTGTCATTCTTTTTAATACCTGATGCTGATTAGTGAACCATAGTATATTCTTATTTCAATTTGCATTTTAAAATTACAAATAAAACTAACATCTTTCTCTCCATCCTTTGTATATCTTCTTGTATGAATTGCTAGTTATTTACTCACTTTTTTTGTATTGAACATGCTCATATTTTTTTTCCTTTAAAGATTTTTTTCTTTCAGGGTGCCTGGGTGGCTCAGTCAGCTACCTAAGTTTCTGGTTCTTGGTTTTGGCTTAGGTCACGATCTCATGGTTTCGTGAGTTCGAGCCCCGCATCCAGCTCTGTGCTTGTTGGAAGTTATTCTGAACTCACTAGTTGAGAAAACTCCTTGTGAGGGTTAAGGCAAGTTTGCAAGGCTTTTGCTGCCATCAGATGATGACCTATCCCCATCCCCACTCAACTGATTCTGCTTGAGCACCAACCCCCAAGGCACCTTGTTGATTTATTAGGAGTGACTTATTCTGGCCTTGATATGCTGATTGCACCTTGTAAAGGAACTTACTGTAGGAACGTTTTTTGTGGTTATGGGAGCAAACATTGCATTTCCTGAAAAACCTGTTTTTCTTAATACTTCCCAGTAAGTGATAAACAGGCTATTGACCCCTGCTCACAAAGAATTAACCTTTGCCTTTACCATGCTAAAAACATTATCCTCTTTGTATTTGAATGCTAAAGATATCTTCCTTCCTCATATGATGAGCATGAGCTCTCTTATCTGAATCATAATAATAAGGTTATGCATATCAATGTTCTGGAGAATTTCTACTGATCAAAGAATTTGTCATCAGAATGCCACTTCTGTGCCATACCCCAAACACTTAATCATAAAACAAAGTTGAGTCTCAGACAGTGTGGAGATGCCTGGCTGGTGACAAGAAAGATTCTCATAGCTCTCTCATCTCTCTCTTGCCGGACACCCTCCTTCCTTCAGGGACCCCTGGACCTGCTGGAGATGGCATGGACCTTGCTTGGGACTCTCTCTCTCTCTCTCTCTCTCTCTCTGTCCCTCCTTTGCTTATGCTATCCCTATCTCTCTCAAAAATAAAAACAAACTTAAAAAATATATATATTTAAAGATTTTTTTTTCTTTTTAAGTAGGCTGCATGCCCAATGTGGAACCCAATACGGGAGGTCATGACCCTGAGGTCAAGATGTGAGTTGAGATCAAGAGTCAGACACTTAACTGACTGAACCACCCAGGAACCCCTAACGATTTTATTTTTAAGTAATCTCTATACCCAACGTGTGGTTTGAACCCACAGTCCCAAGATCAAGAGTTGCATGCTCCACTAACTGAACCAGCCAGGCAACCCAAACATGATAATCTTTTATACTGATTTTTAGGAGACATTTTTTTTTTTTGTATAATAAAGGCATTAATACTTGGTCTTATGCATTGCAAAAATTCTCCTTTTTTTAAGTTGCTTTCTTATCTGGTTTACATGTTTTTAGGAGTAGATCATGGTGCTAGTAACCTAGTTATGAGGAAAAATTAAACAAAGACAGATGATTGGTCTGGGAGGAACTGATTGGGCATGAATGGTGGTCGTTGGATTGCATCAGAATTTGGATGATTGGTTTACTGTTTTGGACAATGAAATTATAATTTTGGTACTCTAGCCTCTGCTATTTTTAACTCTCAAAACAACCCTTTAAACTGCTATCATCATATATAAGTCACAGATCTACTAAAGTGGCAAAGGCAGACTTACAAGCCAGGCTTGTTCAGCACCAGAGTCTATTCTTATGATTATACCACACTACTTTTGAAGATTACATAAGTGTTTTTCATCCCTATGCTTCTTCAGTATGTTTTTAAATGCCTGCCTGATATTTCATACAGTTGGTGTTCCATAAACTCATCATGATTCAGTTTATACCTCAAATTCATAGATAAGACACAAAGGAACAGAAAGGATAAGTAACTTGCCCAAGATGACCTAGCTAGTAAAACTAATTCAGGAAAATGGGAGAAGGCCAAAAGCAGTGAGATCTAGTCTGCCAATCTTTTCATCTTGTGCTTCTTCTTTTGCTTTTTATGCCTAGAAAGTTCTTCTCTGCCTAGAAGTGAGAGATTGTCAATAATGTTTCCTTCTAATTGTTTCTGATACTGGTTTGCATATTTATATTTAACTCAAGACTGGAATATATTTAGGTGAGAGAAATAAATTAGAGGTGTTTTCCTAAGGTGAGAAACTTGATGAAATGATTCAATGTTTTATCTGGAAGAAAATATAAATGATAAGCTGAGAAATATTTAAAGAAGAGTATTAGAACAGAGAACTAGTATTGTCAGAAATTTTAAAAACAATAATTATGCAATAATTAAATCAGCATGCTCTGTTTTAAGAAACAACTCTGTTCAGTATAAAGGAATAGTTACTATGATGTTAAACTTTATTTTTCTCAAAGAGCATATTCACTTGGTAATTTGGGATTTTATGATTTTTCAGAGCTAGAGGATGTCAAAATAATAACTGAAAAAATAGAAACCCCTCAAATAAAAATCCAAACAAACCTGGTGCTTGTTTTGAAAGCATACATACTAGAATTGGAATCATGCAGAGATTAGCATGACCCCTGCCAAGGATGGCACACAGATTTGTGAAGCCTTCCCTACTTTTCAGTTACGCAAGATGAATTTTATACCTCAATAAAGCTGGAAAAAAAGAAAAAGTCCAACCCTAAATTTTCTCTTAACAAGGCTTGCCCTTAATGAGTTGTGACAGTGAAATAATCCTTTTGACATGGGGCAGTTACCATGGCCATAAACATAGATGTCATGGCAGATGTTGACTGCAAAGGCTGCTGAGTTGATGAGTGAACACTTCTGGGCTTTCTTTACGTGTGCAAGTCTCTTTCTGCATACTCCACACCCTACCAAAGTGCATCTGCTGTAGAACTCTGTCTGCCCTCTGAACCTATCTTTCTACTTTTGAACTGCAATAGGGTTGGGTCATCACGGGCTCGGTCTTCTTCCTTGTTATGTTAAGATTTGGATAAACAGGAACCTCTCCCTGGAATTATGAGGATGTTCCAAAGGGCCTCCAGGTGGAAAAGATTTGGCCTTGACATCACAGAAAAGAAGGGAGAGGTCAGAAAAACAATAATCCTAGAATCAAGGGATTTTAGAAATACGAGCAAGGATTTTCTCTTAATCTTCTATTATTCAACCAAAAACCTATAAACATACATGTGGTTTTCAGGATGAGGAACTCAATGTCAGAAATGGAAAACTCAAGGTTGGCTATGTATGAGCTCCAAGATTTGGTGTATTTATTTGCTAACTCTTTTTTCCTTAATGACATTTACAGAAGTAGAGGAAATGTACTTCCTTCTAAGAAAAGCAAGCATGGCAAGATATCAACTTTTCTATAGGAATCAGCCAATTCTATTTTTCTTCTTCTATTTGTCCGAGATTCTTAAATACCTGACTTCTAAACTCTCCAAGTCATGGTCTGGACTAAGCAGTTTTCATAGTCTCCATCATACATAGTCTTGCTTAAGTGGAGGATCATACCTTACTTGTAGTACTCGAATGGTGGAAGTTTAGGCTTTTTTCTCCCCAGAAGACAGATGTTAATATAGAAAAGTCTGCCACTCTGGTTTGCAAAATTTATACAAACTCTAGCTTTCAAGCATTAGTTTATGAGGAAAGGCTGTTTACTTTTCATCTTTGCATTTTCGATGGTATATTTGAGCATAAAATCTTATGCATGTAATTTTTCAACAGAAAAACAATACATACAAACACTAAATATTGAACTGAGGTGTCTAATCAAAGGAAAGCTGTTCATTCATTTTGAGACCAGGAAGCAAAGAAAGGAAGGCAGGCAGGAAGGAAGGCAGGAAGGCATAAAGGCAGAAAGAAACAAAGAAACAAAGATATTACAAACCTTACTAATTATTTTTCTTCCTTACTTTAATCATTGGCCATAAATTTAGTAGAAAGATCCCCCAAATGTCTCAACTTTCTCTTCTAGGAAGACTATATACAAGCATCATACAAAGTAGATACTCCCTTTTGAATTGGAATATTTATCCTTCTGCAACGTGATAGGAAAAGTTTAAGATCATAGGCGGGCCTCAGAAAAATGATTGATTGGGGCCTCTGGGTGGCTCGGTCATTTGAGCATCCTATTTTGGCTAAGTTCATGATCTCATAGTTTGAGAGTTCAAACCCTGTGTCGGGTTCTGTGCTGACAGAGTGCTCCCTCCCTCTCTCTCTCTTTCTCTCAAAATAAATAACTAACCTTAAAAAAAAAAGAAAAAGAATGTATTCTTCTGGAAAATATTTCTAATGCATCATTCACTTTGACATACCTTTCTGTATGCAAGCCTCTGTTGGGTGATATAATCGAAGATTTTCAATATACTTCTCGAGAGGAATACCATGCTTTTCCCAAGATAAGTCTCCAGTTGCACACGTGCCACACTGGGCAAATTTTCTATAAGGGCACATGCCACATGTTGGAATTTTTGCCAGTTAGTTTCTACATGTCCTTTAGCATTTGCCATGCCTAATGAGAGCTTGTGTGTGCACAAGTGGATGTGTCAAGACCATTTGCCAATTAATCCATTAAAAAATTGTTATGCTACTTTTACAGAAAAAGAAGGGGTAAGGGAGAAACTAAATGCTTGTGCCTTTCCTGTGACAATAAAGGACATATCTTACTAGGTAATACTATAAGTTTAATATCTAAGTAGCAAGAGAACAGGTGAGAGCTTTCAGGTAAGACAGCCTTGGTTTGCTTGTTTCTTTTCTTTGAGCAAGACTTATTAACTATTTGCCTGGTTTCTAGCCGTGGTTGATTCTAGAGGAAAGGATATCTTTCCATTGATTATAATGATTATGTCACCCTACTCTTTTAAGTAGATTGAAATGATCCTGGAATAGTTTTCTTGCTCTCCTATTTTTTGGTTATCACTGCCCTCGTTTAATTTTACCCATTATTTTTCCTTCATGATTTCTGTGCCTGAGGCAGCATCCTGCACTTTGGTTGCCAAGGTCAGCGGAATATATATAGTTTGCCAAAGAGAGTGGCCCTTTTAGGCTTGTGCACCAAGGGCCCTAATGGGCTATGGTGATAACTGATAATTATAAAGTCATTTTGTTTCCTCTTTCTTTAGCTTTTCTACTATATATTTTTGCATACTCTCTAAAGTTATACATGGAAAATATTTGAGAAGTTGGAAAGAAAAACCAAGAAAATTAGAATGTGTATCAATTAGTTAAAACAAACAAACCCAGACTGTATAGAAAATAAAAATTGGAATCATTTCAAAATATGATTGGATTAATATTTTCTCACTATCTTCTTCCTTCTTCTCCATCTCACTTCCTTCTCCCATCTTTCTTCTTTCCTTTTCTTTAAGTAATTTTAAAGATAACCAAGGAGTAAGAGTATGCAGTTACAAATATTCTAGTCCTAAAATGAACACATATGCTCTCTCTATCTTGATAGAAAGAAGGATAGATAAGTAGATCTGTATATACACATGCTTGCATGTGAATTTTTATGGTATGTATATCGCATATTCTAGATTAGATTAAAGCATAAGACCATAGTGTTAGTTTTGCACATTAGGAAGTATTCCCAGGAAGAAATATTTGTTGCATCAATAAATGAATGAGCCAATAGCTTACTGAGTGCCAAATTCTGTGTTGTACTTTACACAGATAATCTCAGTGAGTTCTCACAATGCAAAGCTTGGGAAACAGAGATTACTGTTAACCTTATGGCAACGTCTAGGTCACAGATCCATGGACTCAAGAGAGACAGCGAGGCCTGAATTAAGAACAGTACCTGGGGCACCTGGGTGGCTTAGTCGGTTAAGCGTCCGACTTTCGCTTGGGTCATGATCTCGCGGTTCGTGGGTTCGAGCCCCGCGTCGGGCTCTGTGCTGACTGCCAGCTCGGAGCCTGGAGCCTGTTTCGGTCTGTGGCTCCCTCTCACTGTGATCCTCCCTTGCTCACGCTGTCTCTCTCTCTCTCTCTCTCTCTCTCTCTCTCTCCTAGAAATAAATAAAACTTTAAAAAAAAAAAGAAAAAAAAATGAAGGTGGAGATCTGTCTTGATGANTGCCAGCTCAGAGCCTGGAGCCTGTTTCAGTCTGTGACTCCCTCTCTCTCTGACCCTCCCCTGCTCACGCTGTCTCTCTCTCTCTCTCCTAGAAATAAATAAAACATTATATAAAAAAAAAAAAAGAACAGTACCTACTGCCATGGTATTAGGCATGTGCTCAGATTTTGTAGCATAAGGCAGATCCGAAATCCTCAGTTTAATTCTATACACTTAATGCTTGGGATTTGTTACATTGTATTGTGGTATAAAATGCTTGTCCAATATTTCAGATATTTTCTATGGATGCCAGGAGAAGAGTGACAAATATTTTATTTGTCAATATTCCTAGAAGCTATTTGATTTAGAGAAAATCATGAGAGAGTTCAGAGTTTCCAATCCTCCACCTGACTAATGAAATGCATATCTCTGACTATAACTGAAGTTCAAGTCTCTTAGGTTGATCAGCAGTGTTTTCAGAGATAAGTAGAGTTTTTCTTTCATTAATTGATACTTCTGTATCTATTAGATATCTATTCTTCACAGCACATACCTTGAACTGTTTAATACTAGTAGATTAACTTGAAATAATCCTATTCATGGAGTAGGCTAAACTCAGTAAGTCATGAGTTGGTACTAACGGATAGGATGGTGACTGGGAGTAAACGACTGAGTCATAGAGACTGTAAGACTACAGTGCTAGAAACAAAACACAGGTGATGGCCAGCAGGGAGGAGGAGGACAGGGTAAAAGGAATTAAGAAAAGGAGGAAATCTGTTTGAAAACTGACACCATGGATCTTGAACTACAGCCAGCAATGCATTGATATCTATGAACACTGGGGATCTAGGGCTGAGATTAAAGACATAGGTATAGTCTGACAGACTTACTCTGGTTTCCAGCTCTGGGTTTTCTCTGGTTTCCACTCAGTGCCCAGCTTCCTTAGAGTCCTTTGTACGTCCACTATCTTTCTCCCCATAAAGCCAATATTTCCCCTGACCCTTCTTTCTAGAAATTGAGGGCTTGCCTTCACAGTTGAGAGTTCACTGAGATAGTCAGCACTGCCTGGATTTCTGTGTGTTGCCTACAACAGACTGCCTTCCTGCCATGTCCTGCCCATCTTCTGTCACATTTTTCTCACCTGGGATTTGATTGCTTCTTTGTCACCATTCTTTCCATGTAGTGTGTTCTACTTTACTTCTCTGAACAGACCCTCCTAATGCTAGATATGCCTTTCCATGCCTCTAGGCAGAGCTGGTGCTGGACCTGTATTTTGGACTGTCTCCATAGTTAAAAAAAATATCCTGGTTCTCATTAATCTATTCATTCATCAAACTTTATTTATTTATTTATAATGTTTTTAAATGTTTATTTATTTATTTTGAGACAGACAGAGAGAGAGAGAGAGCATGCATGGATGGGGAAGGGGCAGAGAGAGAGGCAGAAAGAATCCCAAGCAGGTTCCGCACATGTGGAAATGCACAAATGTGAGATCATTACCTGAGCTGAAACCAAGAGTTGGATCTTTAACCAACTGAACTACCCAGGCACCCTCATCAAATATCATTTAAAGTTTCTTTTTCTTTCTTTTTTTCGATAATGAGGGAGACAAAGTATGAGCAGGAGAGGGGCAGAGAGAGCACGTGACACAGAATTTGAAGCAGGCTCTAGGCTCTGAGCTGTTAGCACAGAGCCACAGGTGGGGCTTGAACTCACACACTGTGAGATCATGACCCGAGCTGAAGTCAGAAGCTTAACCGACTGAGTCACCCAGGTGCCCCTCAAATATCATTTATATTCCTTCTATGTGTTAAGCATTGTCCTAGGTATTTGAGATAGAATGACAGAACTAACCATGGATGGACACAGGAACATTGGGAAGTAATTTGGCAATATTTTGCAAAGTTATATTTGGACACTCCCTCATTATCCAGCTATTTCCTGTCTCAGTTTGTACTTTTAAAACCTCTTCCTTTTCAAAGAAACAAAACAAACCAAAAACATCTTGTTTCTCTGCATTTGCTTCACATGTGTCTCTTTCATTTATAACATATAGATTATATTTATAGTTTATGTATGTTTGAAATTTATAATTAGTGGACATTGTATCTATAGGTACTTCTCATAATTGTAAAGTAAATTAAAAGTTATTCCTTGGCAGGCGACTTGGTGACTCAGTCTGTTATGTGTCTGATTCTTGGTTTTGGCTCAGGTCATGATCTCGAGGTTTGTGAGTTTGAGCCCTATGTTGGGCTCTGTGCTGACAGCATGGACTCTGCCTGGGATTCTCTGTCTCTCCTCTCTTTGCTTCTCCACTGCTCTCTCCCTCTCTGTCTCTTTCTCAAAATAAATAAATAACCTTAAAATCTTATTCCTTGGATAATGATGCTCAGTGGGAGATCCAACTCTTATCTTTACAAAGTTCTTTCCAAAAAAAAAAAAAAAAAGTCCACCCTGGTTCTCCATTACATCTGAGCCCAGGTAGTTCATCTTCTGTCAAAGTTCTCAGTCTTGAACTGCAGCACAGCAGATCCTTCCAGAAGCAAATACAACAGCACACATTGGATATTGTTAATTCTTTAAAATATAGAATTATATATAATTCTATTTTCCATATTCTGAAAATATTCACATGGATTAAACATTTGTGGCAACAGAGCAACGTATAAGATTTAAGCTGTGATCGAGAAGGTATGACCCACATTTAAATCAGTGCCACTCCATAGCCATTAAAAAAACATGTCACCCCCCCACCCCATTTATTGTTTCCAAAGAACTGCCTAATGTCTGCTTTATTTAAAGCCAAAGCATGCCTTCACATGCAGATCAGACTGAGCGGAAAAACAAATGAGAAAGTGAAGAGGTGACCGCGAGAATGACCCCTCCAGAAGTTGTTAACACACATCTCCAGCTTCATGAGCTCATCACTACAAACTGAGGTAACATTTTTTTTGTGCCTAGATGATTATGGATAAAGACTCTGTCTATCTGATGATCAGATACTGGCACCTGTTTGTCTACCACACTGTTTGGAGAGTTTCCAGGGTACTGCCTTCCATGAGGCTAGGAGCTCTGCTAAGGTCAGGTTCCTCCCCGCAGCCTTCCCATCCCGCTGGCTCACAGGATGCTTGCTACCTTCCTGCTCCTGATGTGTATCAGGCTGCCACTCTGCCTCTACCACTGGCATTGCCTGCCTAGCTCCTCAGGGGCGACACTGTTCTGTAATCCTCCATAAGATGCTTGCTGGGAACTCTCAAAAATAAACTTTAAAAATGAAAAAAACAGAAAAGTGGCCATGACTTGACTGAAATGTCACCGAATAATAGAAAATGTAAGAGTGCTGGTGAACTGCTCAGCACACACTCTGTTGAAGGGGTAAGCTGCTAGAAACAAAGTTGACCTGTGGGAACAAAGACCTAGTTTTGCCAGACCTGATTTTGCAAGAAGTCTGAAATTAATACTAAAATTTTTTAAATGTTTATTTATTTATTTATTTATTTATTTATTTATTTATTTATTTTTGAAGGAGAGAGAGACGGGGAGTGAACAGGGGCGGGGGCAGAGACAGTGAGAGACACAGAATCCTAAACAGTTTCCAGGCTCTGAGCTGTCAGTCCAGAGCCCAATGTGGGGCTCAAACCCACAGATTGTGAGATTATGACCTAAGCTGCCATTGGACACTTAACCGACTGAGCCATCCAGGTGCCCCTGAAATTAATATTTTTAAGTAAAACTTTTTTTTTCAACAGTGGCACTTGATTCTTTTATTTTTTAAATGACACTGCCATGGCCAAACCAAACATCTCTGTGGACCGCAATAGGAGTGTGGGCCACTGACTTATATCATTGACTAATAGCTGCTATTATAAGTAGCTACTCTTAGAACCCATAGCTCAGCTACACTTCCAAGTTCCTGCATAGCAAGCATCAGACTTCCACGTGGCATGAGTTAACACACACACACACACACACGTATAGTCCATGTGAGGGAGAATTCCATTCTTATCAGGAGAAAAACCACATTCTTTCCACTAATGGAATCTGGCTCAGCCAACTACCTAAAACAGTCAGTGGTTTGTCCAATTCCACCTCAAATAACACTGTAAGGAAAGGGTTACATTATAGTCCAGATGCCACTGTACCAAATTCAATACAGCTTGCCTTTAGTCTTGCCTTCAGGATGAGGCAAGGGAAAGTTCTAACTGCACATATAATACAATTTCATCTCCTACCCTCCTGGAGGCTGAGCCTCCCTGACACCCTGGGAGTGAGTTCTTGAATAGAGATTATAAACACAGCTTCGAGGAGCAAAATAGTAATTTTCAGGTTTAAGAGAAACTGTCTTCAGCTCTGTGGAGACAGCCTCGGTAGAAATCAAATTCATAAGTAAGTTTTACTGAGTAAAACACCTAAGCCCAAGGTCAGGCCTCTGTGCTTGAGGATTACTTCCCTACATTCAGGACGCTCCTTGAGAATAATAGAAAGCTACTTGTGTACAAGGGCAAAATTTCCACACGATGCAGGAACACTGCATGTCACTTGGAAGCTTCTCCTGCTTCAAAATATAAAGTTTACTTTCCACTGGATAGTTTAGGAAGGCCAGCTGCAGGCAAAGCAAATTTAAAGGGACAACAATTCAGCCACAGAAGCAGAAACAAGCAGAGTCCCAAGGTCTACTATCAGTAGTAAGAAACCACATCGCAGTGGGGACAAGGGGAGAGGCCACTTCTCTGCTTGGATAACCCAGCAGGTACACATCCGTTGTAGAGAAGATGCATCGGGAACACCGGAATTACCTAACTAATGTCTATTCTGACTGCAAGCTCCGCAGACAATGTTCTGATAATTTGATTCTCCTAGTAGATTTGCCTACCAGAAAAGAATGTGCTGGTCATGCCAAACTGAAAATTATGGTCCACCTAGCTAGACTGACAATGTTTCTCATTGTAAACTAACAAACAAATTTTCTGGTTATATATTTTATTTTATTATTACTATTAAAATTTTTTAAATGTTTACTTATTTTTGAGAGAGAGAGACAGAGACAGAGACAGAATAGAGTACGAGCAGGGGAGGGGCAAAGACCCAGAATCTGAGCTGTTAGCACAGAGCCCGATGTGGAACTTGAACCCACAGACCGTGAGATCATGACCTGAGCTGAAGTCGGACGCTCAACCAACTGAGCCACCCAGGCTATTATTATTTTTTTAATGTTTATTTATTTTGGGTAGAGAGAGAGAGACAGAGCACAAGAGCGGGTGGGGCAGAGAAAGAGAGAGAGAGGGAGGGAGAGAGAAAGACCAAATCCAAAGCAGGTTCCAGGCTCTGAGCTGTCAGCAAAGAGCCTGAAGTGGCACTTAAAACTCATGGACTGAGGGATGGTGACCTGTGAGCCAAAGTCAGATGCTTAACCAACTGATCCACCCAGGCGTTCCATCTGGTTATATAGTTTAGTTACACAAATACATAACTATGTGGTATAAACACATTGGGAGTGCTTTATGTATTTTACCTACTCATATATTTGATAGTTTGATTTTAAATAGGCATTCAGAGAGCAACATGGGTAAATTAAAGTATCACCTGGTGCGTTCAACTTATTTTTAACTTTTCTTTATTCACATACTGGAAAAATGAATTTTTGTTTTTATTTCTCAAGTTATTTTTCAAGGTTAAATGAATTTATATTTCTTTATCTGCAGAATTTGCAGTGCTGTTAACATGGGGGAAGTGGAGAAAACTCACATCTTTTGACAGCCTATTATTGTTTTGGCTCCTTAAATCTATTATGTCATTTGTTTTGCACAATAACCCTGAGGTAAAACAGGTATTCTTCTCATTTGATAAAAAAGTAGGTGTAGGCATGTTTGTAAGACTGACCCTGGGTCACACAACTAGTGAATTGCAGGACTAAGATTTATATTTAAAGAGGCTAGATGACTCTTTAATTTCTTCTGATTTATTATTGACACATTGTAGCCTCAAGCTCTAATGTAACATATAATCTTGTATGTTTCTAAAAGTTTTAATTTGCCCTATGCAAGGTTTAAATGGTATTTGGATGTGCTGGATTGGGATAAACTTGATTCAAGTCTCATAGACACATGGGATTATAGATGGATGGGCTTTAGAGATACGGGAATCAGGGCAGATACATGAGACTCCACATAAATTTAAAACCTACATCATTCTAGGGGCTCCTGGGTGGCTCAGTCATTTGAGCGTCTGACTTTGGCTCAGGTCATGATCTCATGGTTTGTGAGTTCCAGCCCCGTGTAGGGCTCTGTGCTGACAGCCAGGAGCAGGGAGCTGGGAGCCTGGAGCCTGCTTCGGAATCTGTGTCTCCCTCCCTCTCAGCTTCTCCCCTGCCCGTACGGGCTCTGTCCTTCTCTCTCTCTCTCTCTCAAAACTAAATAAACATTTAAAAAATTATTTAAAAAATCCTCTATATTATTCTTTGTGAGGTAGTAGTGGGTGTAAGGAGGAACGAGTAGGAAATAAGTGTGTGACAAAGGAACAAACTGTGTAGCTTCTAAAGAATCAAATTAGTTGAAGGGAAACTAACAATCGCATTCATCCATAGCAGGCAATTGGCAGGGTCAGCTGCATATTATATCTGAAATGTGTTTAAAACTTACTTGATATTTAACATTAAGCTTAAGCTAAACTCATACAGAACTAGAAAACAAGACCACCAAATTCCCAGTTATTGTTTTCTCTGAAAATGGTTTTGTTTACTTGATAATTTGACTAGGTATAGGTTTTCAGGCTCAAAGGTTTTTCATTCAATATTTTGTTCACTTTTTTCATTGCAAGCAATATGTTGATACAAAGTCTGTTTTTGTTGTCCTGTAAGGAATCTATCTTTTCTCTCAGGGCATCAGGATTCTCCTCTTTCACTTTAGATTCTAAGATTTCACCATCTCTTCTCTGTATTTTTCATTTTGCATGGTCCTTGCTGGCTCTTTGTGAGGTTTCATGTCTTTGTGCAGAATTTTGTGAAAATTCTAGACGATTCTCTCCTAAAATATTTCTTCTAGTAAATTCTCTCTAAATCTAGTGAAGGGAAGTTATGCTTGATAGGATAGCTTCATGACTGTTTTGGGTTTGAGTTCTCCCCACTTCTCTTTGTGCCACTAGCCCTCAAAAACATTGCCCTATTCCTCTGTGGTAAGAGCCCATATTCATCTTTCCTGCCTGGAGGTAGATACTGCCATTTGTTATGCAGGATGGGGAGGAAGGACATATGCATGGGTTGACCTGCCTGGCTCTTCCTTCTGTGGTGCTCCTACTAATCATCCTACCAATTGCTTCTGTCTAGCTCCTTCTGGATTTCATCACCTCTATTCATGGAGCATTTATGTGGCTGGTTTTACCTCCTAGGTCTGAACTCTCCCAAGAGAATCCTAATCTGTGATGTCTCTCTCTTACCTGTTTGTGTTCTTCAAAGGTCAATTACTGTTTTTGCAGTTCTATAAGTTCTTGTTTATTTCTCTGTTGGTGGTGGTTACAAATTTTGTTTTATTTTATTATTTTTTAACTATAGTTGACATGCAGTATCACATTAATTTTGGGTATACAACTCAGTGACTTGAGAACTTTATACACTATGCCATGCTCACCACACGTATAGCTCACTATGTCCTACATCACTATTACAGTATCATTGACTATATTCCTTATGCTGTGACTTTTATTCCTATGGCCTATGTTTGCTTGTTTTTTATTATGGCTGTTTTTATTTTTAAAATATGCTTTACTTCATTTCTATGAATTTAGTGTAGATAGGAGGAGAGATGACATCAAATGTTTGCCATTTGAATCTAGAATCTAGAAATCGGCTCTCCACCCATTTTTCATTAGTATGTATGTTTTGTACTTAGTAATATGGTCAAGTAATTATCCATGGAATTATCTAAAAAGTAACCTTTAAAAATTTAGATTACTTCATTGTATTCCATATTTATGCTTATAAACTTACCTTAGTCCTTTGCCCACCTCTGTTCATTTCCCCCCAAATATACACATGCACGTCATATACTTAGCATAAAAATAGAATCACATATATCATAGGTAGATTTAACTATAGTTTGAAAATATAATCCTTCATTAAATGATGATGGAGAAGTAATGAAGGCAACCAAGAGGGTGCGGTTGATATATTAAAACAGTTAATTTTTAACCTTATTAGTCAAGACTATGGAACAGAGATGGGTGAAGTATTCATTTAGATTTTAAGTTATTTATTTATAGCTTGATAATACTATTATTTTCCCTAATGCTAAATATTAGGGCTTAGGGGAAAGAATAGTTTTATTCTTGCCAAATAATAGTACTGAGAGGCAAAGTTTTTCTTGTTTTCAAAAATATTATTTTTAAAGTTATTAATAGAATGGACTCATCATTAAAACACCTTTTTAACTGTAGGTATTTGGCATGGAGAGCTTAGCTGTATTCAACTCTGTTGATTAGCTCCTGCATTTGTGAAATTTATTTCTCAGTTCCAGTCAGTTTTTAAATATCAAAAGCAAATCAGAAATAAACTCTGGGAGCACCCGAGTGGCTTAGTCAGTTAAGTGTCTGACTTTGGCTCAGGTCATGATCTCCTGGTTCATGAATTTGAGCCCTGCGTTGGGCACTGTGCTGGCAGCTCAGAGCCTGGAGCCTGCTTCACATTCTGTTTCCTTCTCTGCCCCTCCCTTGCTCACACTCTGTCTCTCTGTCTCTCTCAAAAATAAACATTAAAAAAAAGAAATAAACTCTGTATATGCATGTATTTTGAGTTTTTATTAAGTGAACCCACATTTGACTGGAAGAGGTTTGTTTTTAAAAAATAAATAGTATTTATGAATATGGTGCCTATCCTCATAGCTACTATTCTACACCCAACTACATATCCTGCTATAACTCTGATCCTTTAACCTCTCAAAGTAATGAAAAATAAAAACTTTTATCATGTGACTGACTGTCTTAAAATTTTAAGGAAATCATGCCTTAAACAAAATGTCTATATAAGCAGGAAATTCTGAGAGCTGACCCGGACCCAGACCTGGCCCGTCTTTCAACTCTGCACCCACTGACTGACTTCTAGTTGGATTCATTAACTTCCACGCCCTTCTGTTATCTCGTTTGTTGTGTGGTTTGTCTTGTGTTCTGCTTTGTGACCTGTGTAAGAAGCCGAGTTTAATCACGTGGTGAAATGTCATTGAGTTTGGAATCCGGAGCCTGCTTTTATAATTGTGATTAACTTTGCTTTATGATTGAATAAAGCTGATGTTGTGGAAAGACATTTGTGTGTGGGCCTTCATAGCCTGCTTGTGACAGGCAGAAACGAAGACAATACCATCTAAAACTTCCCATGGAGGGGCGCCTGGGTGGCTCAGTCAGTTAGACATCTGACTTCAGCTTAGGTCACAATCTCACAGTTTGTGAGTTCTAGCCCTGTGTCTCGGGCCTTGGGTGACTCAGTCAGTTAGACATCCGACTTCGGCTTAGGTCACGATCTCACGGTTTGTGAGTTCTAGCCCTGTGTCTCGGGCTCTGTGCTGACAGCTCAGAGCTTGGAGCCTGCTTCAGAAGCTGTGTCTCCCTCTCTCTCCCCTTCTCTGCTGGCAGTCTATGGCTTTGTCTCTCAAAAATGAATAAACATTTAAAAAAATTTAAAACCTTCCATGGATTCACAAGAAAGAATTGCTATCTTGGTGTCAAATCTTGAACTTAGAGAAAATAATTTTGAACATATAGCTGCCATTTTATTACAGTGGCCATCCAGCAGAAGGGCAATTGGCCTTCAAAAAGGATACTGAATATTGAGACCATGTCTTTAATGGATTCACTGCTGGGGAACTTCATGCATTTAACAGTACAAGAAGATTGCATAATACACTTTTGAGATGTCAGAAAGGTACAGGTACACAATGGAGTAAGTACTCCATAGGCATGCAGAATGATGCTGTAGAATTGAATTTACCGACACAGACAGATGTTCGTGATACATCCTTAAATAGAAAAAAGACTAAACTGCATGGTGTTGGGATAGTTTTGGCAGCAAGTAACAGAGCATCCAATTCAAAATGAATTCAAAATGATATATTTGTTTTTATAACCATAATTATTCGATTTATTCACTCAATTCTTCTAGTACAGATGTAGGGCACCCTTCAAGGTTGGTTGATTCAGTAACCCAACAATGTTATCAAGGAACCAGGCGGTTTTACTTTGCACTGCCATCCAAATTATGCTTCATCTTACAACTAATTGTCTAAATAATTATAAGGTAGATTCCAGGTGCAATTAAGCATAATTACTTGTTTCCTCATTCACATTCAGATAGAGAAGTAAAGAATGGCTTTCATTTGCTGTAAATACTGTAGGAGGTACTTTTCTAGAAGTCTCTAGCAACCATATCCTCATTTATGATTGGCTAGAATTGCGTCAATTGCTGGTAAAGTGACTGTGATTCTCTTTAGATCAGTTAGGCTCACACATTGAGGTAAGTAAGTTCAATTTCCGAAATCAGAATGCTGCTATTCAGTGGAGAATAAGGTGGAATGAGTTTGGAGAGTCAAACACAATTTTTAAAATATCCATCTAATCTCTATCTATGAGTAGACTAGAAAATTAATGTTAAAATATGGTAGTTCCTGGGCAATAAAATGATATATCTTATAGATTTAAAAAATTATCTACGTCTATGTACAAATAGTCTAGAAAAGTAATACTACAAAATGGTGGTATCTGGGTGATGGCATTATATTGTTTTGTACACTTTCTTCCTTTTGCTTATCTGCACATTATTTTATAAATAAACTAATTATGTTATAAATAAACACATGGATTTTTTCTCTTTAAACTTTTAGTATGAAAACTTTCAAATAAATAAAAAATAAAGGAAATAGTATAACGAAGCCTCAAGTATCCATCTCCTAGCTTCAACAATTATCAATTTGTGACAAATCTCCTTTTATGGATTGCTTTATAATTGTTTGTAAGAAAACTTGACTTTAGTTAAAAACAAGTTAGGATCTAGTCCCCTACTTAACATTTTCTCTAATTCATAAAATTCACCTTTACGCAAATCAGTAAAATTAAGCTAAGGATAGCCCAATATTGTTCTTGTAAGTTGCTCAAGATCTCTCTTGAGCCAAATGAATCTCTTTGAAAGTTTGGTTTTGTTCAGCTTCTTACCCTACCTATGCTTTTCAGAAATTTGTACTGCTATATCCTGATATCAGGGGGAAAATCACATGCCTCTAGGAACTTGGGCATACAAAGGAAGTGGCTCACTGAAAACTGGAGTTATTTTGAAATCTCATTTTTATTTTTAAAATCTGTGAAAATTGGCATTTCACTCTATCTATATTTAACAGAAATAGAATGTTTTAAATTACTCACCATTGCATAAATCTGACATAGTAGGAAGTTGGTCCATGTTGGTTTTATGGCTTCCTGTCCTCCAAGGCACCCTGACAAATACTCCTGTGAACACAAGGTCCTCAGTTTGAGAGGCACGGCCTAGGATTTCTCTTCATTTAAGACTCTGATTCTGCCATTAGATTTTTGTTTTCTTGACTCTGAAACTCTATTCTCTTTAAGGACTTTGGCTTGAATTCAGCCCTCTTGCTTTTTCTACCACAACCTCCTCAGCTAGTGTGTCCTATCCTAAGAGCTAATCCTTAGTTGCCGGCCCTATTGACTCTGGTCCTGGCCCAGGCCTGATCCAGTACCCCACAAGAGGATGTCGGGGCCAGAAAACCACAAGCAATGAGACATCCATTCATTTAATAGATTTTTATTGAGTGCCAACTATGGGTCTGGCGCTTGCACAGACCTTGGGAAGAGTATGGTTAAACACGATTCTGTCTTTAAGGAGCCTACACTATCATGGGGACACAGATGCATAGACAATTACAAAATGGGCTAAGAAGTACAACATTTTGTGAAGTACTGTGTCCTATGAAGCACAGAGCAGGGTCCCTGGCTCAGGAATGTCTTCCAAGAATGCGATGTAGTATAATGACAGGAAAGACAAGGAAGGAGTGGCTAGCTAGGTAGTAATTTTCTATATTTTAATGAAAACTTAGTCTTCTACAACCACGCAAATGTTTTCTTCTCTTCCTTTCTTAAAGGTATTGTTAAAAAAGCATTCAATATGGGAACTTATTTCCAGGGTTGCTTATTACATTGATTCAACAAGAAGGAACTAGCACAAAGAATTTGATTACTTAGAAGTGTGGGTTAGAAAAACAATTGTATTTCTTTCAGATTGAGCTTTTTCTGTGAACATCTTACAAATGTATTACGTATTTTATTCAAGTCTCAGGACTTTTGCTTATGCTGCTGCTTCTTCCTAGAATGAACTTTCTTGCTTATCCCGGTGAAATCTTAATTATTTGTGAGTTCTTGGCTTTCTGTAAAATCTCTGCCAAACAGAATCAATTGCTCCATTGTCTCTCTCCCCTTAGCCCTGGTTTCCATGCCACACACGAAGCATCTTCTTCTGCTTCTCCTGCTATGTCTTCCTGCTAGTGGAAAGCAATTAATCATTCCACCTTCTAACCTCATTACTCAGTATAGCATTTAGATACAATAGTTATTTTAACAAATATATGGATTAAACATATTCAAATTTAAGTTTATTTTCATAGTCAACTGATTATTTTGATTACTTTATCGTTAAATGTCTATATGAGCTCAGGATTCAGAAATTTTAGGTTTATTTTCTCTTTCTTATTTCTCAATAAAAGAATGAGGTAATGGTGGTGACACTGGCATTTGCTCTGAAATTATCTTGATTGGGTGAATATGATGTGAGACTCATTTCCTATTGAGTAATTCAGTAACAATCACACTCAATCATTGGTGAACTCCTTTAAGGTAGAGATAGAGGGATAGGCCTTGTCCACACACAGATGATCAGGGCTGAATAATGAAACTGAAAGAGAAAACAGATGGAGAAAGGCCTGTGCCTACCCTTTCCAGGCCTTTCTCTGGACGTATAGCCCTGCACCTCAAGTTACTTAAGCAAAAGACTGTGTGATGTATAGACTTTTTCTTTTCCAACTTTAGCCCCCCTTTCTTTTTCATTTTAGGTATATATCAGACACAGAAATACTATAGGGTGACTCTTGATACTAGATATTCACGTTTAAATTTTTCAGGCCACTAAAAAATGGTGCATCCATTCTGACAGCCTGCTTGGGGGGTTCCAGTTTTAATAATTCATATCCCACACAGAGGGAAGGGTCTCATTAACACTTGTGTATTTTGTTTTAACTTTACTAGGCCCAAAGAAAGAGTCACTAATTGGTAGAAAAACATATTACTGTAGCACATTAGGGTTGGGTTGGTAACAGGAAGTTGTGGCTTCCAGAGATCAGAATAGCTTTGTTTGCAATGTTAGAAGGAAATCAAAAGAGTTGTTCACCTTAGGTCAAGTTTTAAACAAGCAGAACAACATATTTCACAATAATATTTCTGGTCATTCTATAAATGCTTTTGGGTGAGTCTACTCTTCTAGGCATTGTGCTAGATGCTTTGAAGAATTAAAAATGAATGAAACCAAAGTTATGTCCTTAAAGGAGACTGCAATAAGAGAAAGCCTTTCCATTCATTATAATCAAGACAATTTTGTAACTCCCCGAGGCATATGTGCCAAACACAACTCGCTAGAACTTATTCAGTCATTGCTAGGTTCTGCAGTCCAATTTTGAGTAATTTAACACCACTTAACTTCCTTTAACTTGGAAACTTCTAGTATTAGAAAATGTTTATAAGGGTGCCTGGGTGGCTCAGTCGGTTGGCTGTCCATCTTTGGCTCAGGTCATGATCTCACAGCTTGTGGGCATGAGCCCTGTGTGGGTCTCTGTGCTGACAGCCAGCTCAGAGCCTGGAGCCTGTTTCAGATTCTGTGTATGTGTCTCTCTCTCTGCCCCTCCCCCACTTGCACTTTATCTATCTTTCTCAAAAATAAATAAATATTAATATTATCATCCACCAAATCATTAATATTATTAAGTATTCAGTCTTATCTCTTTTTTTTGGAATGAGGCATTACATAAAAATACAAGTAGGTTGGGGCGCCTGGGTGGCTCAGTTGGTTGAGGGTCCGACTTCAGCTCAGGTCATCATCTCGCAGCCTGGGTTTGAGTTCCGCATCAGGCTCTGTGCTGACAGCTAGCTCAGAGCCTGGAGCCTGCCTCAGATTCTGTGTCTCCCTCTCTCTTTGACCCTCCCCTGCTCATGCTGTCTCTCTCTCTCTCAGAAATAAATAAAACATTAAAAAATATATTAAAAAAATACAAGTAGGTAAGTTGAAAAAAGAAACCAACGAAGACATTGTATCTTTGACTGGATATTGAATAGTGATTGCTTCCCCGCAGACAATTTAGATAATTTACATATATTCTCCTTCTGGTTAGCCTTATAGATTCAAAAGGGGCAGTGTTTCAGGTCTTGAGTTTAATTACTTATCAAAAATACTTTAATGCTAGAAAACCATCAATCTAAAAGTGTAAAATGCACTATTAAAGTATGGTAGTTAACAACCCAGCTTATAACATATAACTAGACTGACTGGGCTCAAATCCCAGCTTGGAGACTTACCAGTCACCTAGGTTGAGTTATATAAATCTGGACAAAACAAAAACAAAAACAGGCTTTCTGGTTGGCTCAGTTGGTTAAGTGTCCAACTCTTGACTTAAGCTAATCAGGCCATTGTCTCACCATTAGTGAGATCGAGTCCTATATCAGGTTCTGAGCTGACAGCATGGAGCCTGCTTGGGATTCTCTGTCTCTCAAAATAAATAAATAAAAATATAAAAAACAAAAACAAAACAAAAACAACCCAAAGTAAACAAGTGGGAATACACAAACTAAAAACTTCTGCCCAGCAAAGGATATCATCACTAGAGTCAAAAAGCAACGTAGGAAATAGGAGAAAATATTTTCAAACCACTTATCTTATATAGGGTTAATCTTCAAAATATGTAAAGAACTCCTACAACTCAAGCAAAAACTAATAGCCAGATTTTTAAAATGGGCTAAGAATTTAAATAGACATTTTTCCAAAGAAGATATACAAATGCTCCCCCCCAACCCCCCGCCACACACATGAAATGCTCTATACCACTATCAGGGAAATACAAATCAAAACCAGAATGAAATAATACCTCAAGCCTGTAAGGATTGTTAGTATTAAAAACAAAACAAACAAACAAACAAAAAGATTGATGAGAATATGGAAAAAAATCGAAATTCTTGTGCACTGTTGGTGGGAATGCCAAATGGTGTAGCTACTATGGAAAATAGTA
This sequence comes from Hyaena hyaena, assembly GCF_003009895.1. Lineage (NCBI taxonomy): Eukaryota > Metazoa > Chordata > Mammalia > Carnivora > Hyaenidae > Hyaena > Hyaena hyaena. The sequence goes on along the minus strand of NW_024081478.1, from coordinate 630,955 downwards.
CGGGGGTCTCTCAAAAAATTAAAAATAGAGCTATCACATGATCCAGCAATCCCATTTCTGGGTATTTATCCGAAAGAATTAAGATTCGTATTTTGAAATGATATTAGTACTCCCATTTCACTATAGCATTATTCACAATAGCTAAGACATGGAAACAAACTAAATGTCCATGAACAGATGACTGGGCAAATAAAATGTGATATATAAAAACAGTATTTTTTGCAGAACTAGAATAAATAATACTAAAATTTCTATAGAACCACAAAATACCCTAAGTAGCCAAAGTAATTTTGAGAAAGAAGAACAAAGCTAGAGGTTTGAATTCCAGATTTCAAAATATACTATAAAGCTATTCTAATAAAAAATATGGTAGTGACACAAAAATAGACACATAGATCAATGGAACAGTATAGTGAGCTCATAAATAAACCCACATACATATGGTCAATTGATCTATGACAAAGACATAAGAATATACAATGAGGAAAGGACAGTCTCTTCAACAAATGGTATTGGGAAAACTGGAAAGCTACATGCCAAAGAATGAAACTAGACCAATTTTCTATACTATACACAAAAATAAACTCTAAATGGATTAAAGACCTAAATGTGAGATCTAAACCCATAAAAATCCTAGAAGAAAACACAGGCAGTGATTTCTCTGACGTTGGCAGTAGCAACTTTTTTCTAGATATGCCTCCTAAGGTAAGGGAAACAAAAGCAAAATTCAACTATTGGGATTACATCAATATAAAAAGATTTTGCACCATAAAGGAAAAACCATCAGCAAAACAAAAAGGCAATCTACTGAATGGGAGAAGATATTTGCAAAAGATATAGCTGAGAAGGGGTTCGTAGCCAAAATTAAAAAACTTATAAAACTCAACACTAAAAAAAAAAAAAAAAAGAAAAACCAAAACCAACCAAACAAACAAATAAACATTAAAAAAAGAAAAAGAAAAAAAGATTTGATTAAAAAATGGGCAGAGGACCTGAATAGATAGTTCTCCAAAGAAGACATACAAATGGCCAATAGACACATGAAGAGATGTTCAACATCACTGGTCATCAGAGAAATGCAAATCAAAGCCAAATGAGACATCATTATACATACTGTCAGAATGGCTAGAATAAAAAACATAAGAAATAACATGTGTTTGAGAATATGTAGAGAAAAAGGAATCCTTATGCACTTCAGGTAGGAATGTAAATTGGTACAGCCATGGTGGAAAACAGTATGGAGATGTCTTAAAACTTAAAAATAGAAATAGTATATCATTTAATAATTCCACTATTCAGTCTTTACCAAGAGAAAATGAAACACTAGTTTGAAAAGATATGTACACCCTATGTTTATTGCAGCATTATTTACAATAGTTAAGATATGGAAGCAATGTGGCCATTTGAAATCTAGCCATTTGTAGCAACAAGGATGGAACTTGAGGATGTTATGCTGAGCTAAATAAGTCAGGCAGAGAAGGACAGATACCATATTTTTGCACATATAGGTGGATTAGAGGAACTTAACAGAGGACCATGAGGGAGAAGAAGGGGAAAATAGTTGGGGAGAGGGAGGGAGGCAAACCATGAGAGACTCTTGAATGCTGAGGACAAACTGAGGGCTGATGGGGGTGGGGGAGAGGGGAAAGTGGGTGATGGGCATGGAGGAGGGCACTTGTTGGGATGAGCACTGTGTGTTATATGGAAACCAACTTGATAATAAACTATTTAAGAAAAAAAAAGATATGGAAGCAATGTAAGTGTTCATCAATAGATAAATGGATAAGGAAGATGTGGTCCACACACACACATGAATACTATGCAGCCATATGAAAAGAATGAGATGTTGCCATTTATAACATGGATGGACCTAGAAGGGATTATGCTGAGTGAAATAAGTCAGAGTGAGAAAGACAAATACCATATGATTTCACTCATATGTAGAATCTAAAAAACAAAACAAATGAATAAACAAACAAACAGCAGAATCAGACCTATAAATACAGAGAACAAACTTATGGTTGCCAGAGAAAAAGGGGGTGGGATGATGGGAAAAATCAGTGAAGGGCAGTAGCAGATGCAGGCTTCCAGTTATGGAATAAATAAGTCATAAGAATAAAAAGTACCCATTGAGAATATAGTCAATGATGTTGTAATAGCATTGCATGGTGACAGATAGTGGCTACACTTGTGGTGAGCATAGCATAATAAACAGAGATGTTGAATCACTAGGTTGTACCCTTGAAACTAACGTAATGTTGTGTGCCAACTATACTCAATTTTTTTATACATTAAAAACTTTAAAATTTTTTTAAAAGTTTATAATAAATACCATCCCCTTTGCTGAGAAGAAATAATTTAAAAATAATAATATTTTTAAAGGTTATGGTGTAATATAAATTTCCTGATGAGTATATTTTAAATTTTGCTTAAAAAAGAGAAACTATGGTATATCAATTTATTGAAATACTATTTAGCCTTAAAAACGGAGGAAATCTGAAATATGTGACAACATGGATGGACCCTGAGAACATTATGCTAAGTGAAATAAGCAGTCACAAAAGGATAAATACTACATGATTCTAATGATACAAGGTATCTAAAATAGCCAAACCCACAGAATCAAGAGAATGGTGGTTTCCAGGGACTGAGGAGGAGACACAGGGAGTTACTAATCAATGGGCATAAAGTTTCAGTTAAACAAGTTGATTAGCCTAGCGATCTGCTCTGCAATATTGTACCCACAGTCAACATAATGTATATTCAAAATTTTGTTAAAAGAGTAAGTTTCACATTAACTGTTCTTACCACAATAAAATAAAGATTTTTAAAAATTACATCAATCCTTTGTATTATAGTTCCCTTGTCTGCAAGATGGAGATAAAAATGATGCCTGCTTTATAGGCTTGTTGTGAAGATTAAAATATGGATGAAATGTCTGGAAGAGGATATGACACAGGTAAGCATTTCATAAATGTTACCTATTATTATTTTTTACTTGAAGATAAAAACCTGCTACCTAATTAAAGCAGTAGCCTCATATTAGGATACAAAAAGACTGGGTACAAAGAAATGCTCAATAAATAATTCAATCAACAAATATTTTTGAGTGTCATGTTTCATGTGCTATCTAGGTCTAAGGATACAGCCAAAGAGAATGATACAAAGATCTTAGTCTTAAGGGTTTTCATCCTAATGGTGGAAACTGTAAATAATTTTAACTATTAATAAATATTTTGAAGAAAAAGAAGGCAGGCTAACAGGATGAAGAGAGATGGGAGATATTAGTGACACAGACTGTTTTAGATGGAATTGTCAGGATTCCCTTGAGGAAATAATATTTGAGCATAGACATGAGTGAAGTGATAGAGTAAGTGCTGGGAAAATCAATGAAAATTCTAGGAAGTGGGAACAGCAAGTATAAAAGCAATGAGGCAGCACTGAATTCAGGGGTCAAGAGCAAATAGAAAGAGTGACATCTAGTATTTGGAGATAAGGTGGGAGTAGCCAAATAATTTTGGATTAATAATAGATACCTGCAATGGATCAATAGAAATGATGGAACTGATTTAAAAAATATTCCAAGAAGCATAAAATTTATCCAAATTGGGGGCCACAATAAGATATGTTTTTTACAAAAATTTTTAATGTTTATTTATTTTTGAGAGACAGAGAGAGACAGAGCATGAGTCGGGGAGGAGCAGAGAGAGAAGGAGACACAGAATCTGAAGCAGGCTCCAAGCTCTGAGCTGTCAGCACAGAGCCCGACGCGAGATCATGACCTGAGCTGAAGCCAGACATTTAACCAACTGAGCCACCCCGGTGCTCCTACAATTAGATGTATTTGCAAGAAAGACTTTAGGATATTGAATAGAAGGAATTTTTTTTGTTGTTCACAACAAAAGAAGAACTAAGTAACAGCCTTCCTATGAGAAACTCGAAAGAGATACCAAAAATTGGGGCCAGACTCTGGCCCTCACCAAAAGTAGACACACTGTGAGGTGAAAGAACTTGTTCTCCTAACAGCACTCAACTCTCAACATGCATTAAGAGGAAACTAGGGGAGAGTGGTGAAAGTCAGCAAACTCTTGGACAGCACAGTGTTCATAGGAAAAGGTTATTCTTCTTTCTCTTCCCAATGATAAAAGCTCATTGGGAGAATCATATGTAAAGATCATGTGTATGTGCATGTACATGCAAGTGAGGAGATTGGCTTCTCCTTCCTCAGCTGGATGGATGATAAACTATTGAACACACAAGTCTAACTGGAGCTTCTATGACAGTTGTGTGGTGAGAGTCTTCTTCCAGAATTTAAGAACTTGCCACCTGAAGTTGGGGAGCCACTTGTGAGTCAAACATAGCTGCTCACTTCTAACTTCAGGTTTTTGAAGAAGAATTCACTGGAGTAGCTCACACTAACAGGGTAGGAAGGGATTGCTGTCAAGAATTTGCTCCTAACAGGGATTAAATAGCCTCCTCTACCTAATGCTGCTATCCTGTGGTTCTTGAAGGTTCAGAAGGTGATCTCAATGGTTACCGTAGCAGCTTGAAGGAAAGGAAAAGGCAGGATAACTTCTTTTTCATTTATTTACTTTTGAGAGACAGAGACAGAACACAAGTAGGGGTGGGGCAGAGAGAGAATGAGACACAGAATCTGAAGCAGGCTTCAGGCTCTGAGCTGTCAGCACAGAGCCCCACATGGGGCTTGAACCCACAGACTTCGAGATCATGACCTGAGCCGACACTTAAGACTGAGCCACCCAGGCGCCCAATCTTGTGGAATTTTTAAAACATTGAAATGTAAATTTTCATCCAGCTCCTCAGTTTTGATAAAGCATTGATTCTGTGAACTGTCTTTTTGGTTTAACAAAGTAAATGTCAACTTCCCTCCATCAGTAACATATAATATTAACTCTCCAGGCCTTTGTTAAGGCTATAAACTCAGACTATTTCCTTTTCTGTTCATTTAAAGGTTCTCTGAGAGGGATGCCTGGGTGGCTCAGTTGGTTAAGTGTCTTGATCTCAGCTTGATCTCAGCTGAAGTCATGATCACAGCGTTCGTGAGACGGAGCCCCCAGACAGGTTCTGTGCTGATAGTGTAGAGCCCGTTTGGGATTCTCCCTCTTCCTCTCTCTCCCCCTCCACTGCTCACTCACTCTTTCTTTCTCTAAAAATAAATAAATAAACTTAAGAAAAAAAGATTAAAAGTTTTCCAAGAGAAATGATATTTCAGAAAGTTCATCTAAGGAACATGAATATCTCTAATCTAGGTACTTTGAGTTCTACCCTTGGATCAAGCTAGGCCAGTGGAAGTATACATTCATGACCCATAAATATATCTCTTATAAAAATTCATCACTGACCTTAACTTCAAAGTTATGTTCTCAGTCTTCTTTGAATTTATTATAAAAAAACAGTTATATAATATTCTTTTCTAGTTCTTGATAAAAATATTGCTAACATTATTCAATGCATTGCTCAGTCTAGCCCTCTCTGGGAAATTTCTTCATCAACTTAGTGGCAGAAAAAAATCTCTCTGGATGTGCTTTTTTTCTTCCAAAGATGAGAACTGTAAAACTTTCTAAGTTTCCCTTGTTTTCCCTGTTGCCAGGAAGTTCAAAGCCATTTTCAGCTCTATCAGAGCAAGTATGTTCAACAATATATAGAACATATTTGCATTTGTACTTTTTCTTGAATTTATCCCTATTTTTGCAATTTAGTGTCTATTTTGGGCAATGTCTATTTGTAGAGATGGAATATAGCTAATAGCTAAATAAATTTACTTCACATCCCAGAAAGAATTTGTTTAGAAGACTGAAAGCTGATCTCCCAACATGAAACCAATTAACCTTAAAAATGCTTTTCAAAGACTAGCTGCAAACAATTGTGTTAAAATGAAAATGGGTCCAAAAATCTTCATTCATTCACCAGTTTAACAACACTAACTAGTTTGTACTGTATATTCTAACAAATTAAACAAAGAAAAGGTTGTTTTAGTGTGTTATTGTGTATTAATTGTAAAAACTCATGTTTGGTTTGTGTTGTAAAGCTTAGCAAAACCTCACATCAATACCCAGAAAAATTATCCCTAGCATCATGAAGATAGTTCTGTCAGATGCAGGACATCTCATGGAGGAATTTATTTTTTCATTTTATAATGTTTTTTATTTGAAAGAATTTGCCTTCTTTGTGTATACTGTAATGTTATATTCTCTACGTATTTTACAGGGATCTAAAACATCTCTCATTTAAAATATTATCCCTTTAAATAAGCAATTTAAGGGAAAAAAAGATATTGTGAAACTAAACTTAAAAAAAATCCTCTGGCTAAACACCTCTCAAACAAAAGGTTGATAATAAGATTAATCTGGATTAATAAGATTTCTTGCCTTCCTAACTACAGGACAAATTTCTTGTCCTTCCCCTTCCTCAAAAACACCTGAAAAAACACGTAGAAACCAAGCTAGAGATAAGGATTCTTCCCTGATGCAGTTATGGGACAGACCAGAAATTTCTTTGTCAAACAATTCCGTCTCTGGTCATTTGTGTGTGGCTGCCTTAATGCCAGGAGTGCAATACTGGGTTAAAAGCAACCCTGGGCTCGCTGATGTCGACTTCTCCATTGAAAAAGTAGTGGATGAGATAGGCTGAGAAAGAACCACAGCTATATAGTGACACTCAAAAGAAAAGGCTTAGAGGCAAAAAAGGAAGGCTTTCACAGACAGGTACAGATGAGTTAATGAAAAACAAATCACATTTTGGCTAAGAAAATAAGATTGAGAAAGGAGAGTTGGTGATCCACCAGCATGTTTACATGATCTCCTTACTGAAATAGAGTCCAAAGGTTATTGTATTGATGTTGCTTGTTTCCTCAGCTTGAACAAATTCAGGTGAATGAGTACCTTCAAAACAATACATGATAGGAGGAAACGGATCCACAAATGACAATAGCTGTGTGTACTCTGATAACTCGCTCATTCACCGGTTTAACATTGGTCAATCTGTAATGCTAACCCAATAAATTGACCAATAAAAGGATTGCTTTAGCATTACGAAGACATGACCTAGGTATAACTTTGAGGGCTTCCCTAGATTAATTATATTATTATGCATAAACATCACTATATTATCAGGCATAAAAGAAGTTGACTCAAGCTAGGGGATATTTAAACAGTGATAAAAATCACCCATGACTAGCCACACTGGCACTAGACTTCTTCAGCATACTCATGCTTATGGCTATTAGATGCCTCATTGCTATGACATTGCTAAGTATAGGAAGGACTACGGAAAAGTTTGTTGGGTGGTAAAAATACCTGTGGTTCAAGCTGTTATTTTACTAGTTATGCAATATAACGTATCTACCGTGGGTTTCCAAGAGACTCAAGTCGACAAATATATTCCTCCTGATTCTGCCTCCACATTGCACAGAAGGACTCAGGGAAGACAGACTGCTCTGATCTCAGTCATGAAGAGGAGGATAACTCTTTGAATACATCTTCTTTATGCCGCACTTTAGGGCCAACGGATCACAAAATAAAATTTATGATTTTAGGAAAACAGTGATGAAGAATAAATATTTGAATAAAAAACTTTTGCCCTAAAATCTTTTTGTCCCCCTCTTAGAGATCAATTAACTTAAACATGATTGACTTTGCTTTTTTTCCCCTACAACTCTAAGAATAACTATTAAAAAATGCCTAAATACATGAAATGCCCCATTTTGTGGATAATTTAGTCTCATGTTTTATTCCTCCCTCTTTCTCTGTCATCCTTCAAATGTCTACTAAAGTATAAGCAATATCATGAAATTTGATGACACATACAAATGCTCTCTGAGTCGCCTGAATGAAAGTCATTACTATAGGAAGGGTGTACTTAGAATTATCTTTTGGTTGACATCCATTCATCCTCTATTCACATATTCTTAATCTCTGGTTTTCTATAATTCTAGCATTTATCCATAGGGGTTTTTAAAAAATTAGGAAGCCCTCTCATTTTCTGTATCTACATCTTTAGATGTACATAACCCTAACTTTGCATGACCATCGGACCTTATAAAGAACTTATTTGAGTTTGGAATTTGGATTTTAGTAAAGAAAAAAGTCATGAGATTCTATTACCCAGGCTCCCCATCCAATCTTCCTTCTTTATGGTGATTTTTAGGACTGGTCACACATCTCCTCCTCCTTCTCGTCCTTCCTTCCATATATATTTTTGAGATCCCATACATGTTAGGAATGGGGTTACTGTCTATTAAGAATTCAGTCTAATGGAGTGGAGATACAAGTAAACAAAAAATTCTAGCTCAATACAGTAAGTGTTATGATACCATGAAAGCACAGGCAAGATACACCTAATCTCATTTATGGGGATTAGGGAAGGCAATTTAAAGATTATACCTGACACAAGTACACAGATATCTGTATTACATGTATGAACACACATTTTTTGATACATCATTTACTTTTCAGAAGTCAGACAGTAATGACTCAGTGCTGGCTGACATGCCTGTGTCCAGTATAATGAAAGACATAAACTCTCTCAATTTGGGGTTAATATTTATAAACTACTTGGCTTTTCTAGAAGAATGATGGCACATAGTTTTAAGGTATTCATGCTTTTCTAATCTCTATTATTTTTTCAACAGATGACTTACAGTCAATACCAAAGGAGGACTTTCATTACATGCATGGTAGAGTGGAAAATGTGTTAGATAAATTAAAAAATAATGCTGTTCCTCCTGGGTTGGTGTCATAAACAATGTCACATTGTCATAAACAATGTGATTTTGACCAACTCATTTAACTTAATTAAATCTGTTTCTTCATTGAAAACATGAGGAGGCTGAGCAATATGATTTTAAAATTTCTTCCCAGATTTAAACATCTGAACTTCACAAAACCTCTGGTGCACATTAACACTTTTAAGCTATTATAATCTCAAGGCAGTAGCTTTTAAGTCCTTACTCTTAGAAAGTGCTTATAATTATTTATGTTCTCATGCTCCCTATAGAATTGACTTAGTCCTGCTCCTCATACAAACAGTCCCCACCACACTCACCAAGACCCGTCAGACTGGTTCTATTTAGATCATTAGTGACTTGTTTCTTCACCTCAATCCAGCCCACAAAATTGCTGATATAGCCTGGATGCACACACTCGATCATCGACCTCAGTCTCCACAAGACTCTTCCCCGCTGGTCAGCAATGTATCGGTGAGTTTCCTTTTTCTTTGTCTTACATTAACTTGTAGTTCAAAATGCCATAAACCACACCTCAGAATGTGTAGATCTCTAATTTATTATTTGTTTAAGAAAATATTTTTGATTTTAACATGAAATTATGCTGAGAAATACATTTCTCTTTTTTCTATATTAGTATTCCCTGGCATGTTAGGTTTCATCCCAAATATTTTTAAATATATTTTCAGATGGATTCAATAAAAGATAAATGTAGATGGGATTTGACAGCTGTCTTGTAGTTAGCTTGTTAGTTTCAAGAATAGAATGTGTTCTTAGCTGGGGCTTTGTTTTATTCAGAAAATATTTTTATTTTGAAAGGTTTACATGAGAAAAAATAAATCTTAAATCATGGAGATCAAAATTACATTCATTTCTAGAAGTAAATAGTTTAAATTTTAAAAGTTATAGATGTTTTGAAAGGATAAAAGTAATATAAGGAGACAGTCTGATTAAATTATTAGGGTTGGATTTTAAAAATAAATCCAATGATATACTTGGCTATACTCACTCTAACAGATAAATCATAATTATTTTGAGGTTGTTTTCATTCAAAGTTAGAATCTAAACAGTAACAAAGTTTCTATGTACTAGTTTGGACTGAAAAATTTTTATCTTCAGATTAAGATTTTATTTTCTCTAACTGATATATTGGCATGTCATTTTTTTTTAAATTCTACTTTTAGAAGAAAACAGTTTGGAAAAACGTCCAGTAGAATCTTAATAGGGAAAAACACTCAGGTTCTGTCATTGATAGAAAGTTCCACATACTTGTTATGAAAAGTTTAATACTCTTGTATACACATTAATGAAGTAACTAAGAGCTACAGACATAAATTGAATCAGACTTCAAGGCTCCCTACCATTTGCAAGTACTTCTCTATAATCCATGATGATTCTTCTCTCCTACACATTTTACTACATTATCTTTAAGAATATTACTGTAAAAAAGAGTGCTTTTATTTAAACATATAATCTCTCAAACTCAAGATACTAAATAGATTTCAGGCTTTGTCTATGCTAGATAGGAGTGAGTCTAGAAATTCTGTAGAGGAGCTATAATGCAGAGGTATTGGAATGTATTTTTCTGAGTAGAGTCTCTAATTTGAAGGAAAAGATGTACCTATTTTTGGGTCCTACTTCAGAGCAGAGGGAAGATACCTCTCAGGTAAAAATAAAACAAACAAAAAACTCCTTCCTGATCTAAAATGGTAAAAAACGTGGAGTGTATCTCTGTCAGCCTAGGGGATGTTAAGAAAATGGGCTAGAATGGAAAGGGATTACATTTACTATGCACATTTGCACGAGGAAGTGCACCAACTGGAATACTTTGAAGAGAGAGGTGTAATTGAAATACATAGAAAATTTCTTTTTAAGGACATTCATTCATAGCTGGGAAAACAGAAAAAATTACTGGAGGGTTTTATCAAATGGCATGCTCCTTCCTCTTTAACTAAACATCTGAGAGCCTTCTCCCTCACTGCACCTGTTCTAAATGAGAACCACTATTTTAGAGCTTAAAGATAAGAAGAAATTTAAACCAGGTAAATATCATTTTTCGTATGCTACCATTTCTCCCAAATTCTTATTTCATACTATTCTTTGAGCACAAAGAGAATAACAGATGGATTTTATAAAAACACACACAGAGAGCGGAAGGTTAAAGGAAAATTTACCAGGAATAAGTTCATAGGGAAGAGATTGGGAAGAAAAGAATGTATCTATTAAATATATTTATTGATGATGGGGATGTATGCTAACTGTAGTTACCTGCAATCACTAATAAAAATGAAAGATAAGCAGACTGAATTTATAGACAATATCTACACAAATTTAGATGCACAAAGACAAGATGAGTAATATTGAAATTAAAAAATGTACAACTTTAATTTTTACTCAGTAGGGTGACAACCACCTCTCAGTTTGTGTGTAGTCCATGGACCCCTTTCATTAGATTCAGTGGGTGCTTATTAAAAAATAGGAAAGCCTAATTCTCATCCTAGAAATTCTCATCAGTCTCTGGTTGAGCCATAGGAATCACATTTTTTTGAAAGTTACACCGTGGGTGCCTGGATGGCTCAGTTGGTTAAGCTTCTGACTCCAGCTCAGGTCATGATCTTGTGGTTTGTGGGTTCGAGCCCCGCATTGGGCTCTGTGCTGACAGCTTGGAGCCTGGAGCCTGCGTTGGATTCTGTGTCTCCCTCTCTCTCTGCCCCTCCCCTGCTCATGCTCTGTCTGTCTCTCTCTCTCTCAAAACTAAACAAACATTAAAAAATTAAAAAAAAAGTTACACCAGGTAACTCATATTCACATTTAACTTTGAGAAGTACTGATACAGTGTAAAGCTGTAAAAAAGAAGGGAACTTGTAAGGCAGAATGGAATTAAAGCACAAATGAAATAGGTCAGCTTTTAATAGAGGGTTAGCCCTTTGTTTTATTTAAATTGGTATAATTATATCATAATGGGAGGTGATCTCTCCCTAGTCACTTTTCCCTCTAAGGGAGAAGAGTACTCATTTATGCAATGTAGTGATGATTAAGGAAGAGAGGATCATTTTAGAAGGTATGGGAAACTGAAGGGTGGATACAGACATGATTTGAGTAGTTTGTCTCCAACAGGAAGGGTCTTAATATGGATCAAAAATACATTTGTTTACAGAGAAACCTTAACATAAAACCAATCAAGCATATCCCCCTCCCCCACTGCCCATCCCAAATCATCCATAGATAGTGATATTGAAAGGTCACCAAATTGATGTTTAGGCCCGGAGTTGCTATGGGATCCTGAAGAAAGAAAACCATCTGTTGAGCACTTATTATGTATTGTACATTTTGTAAAATACTATCTCATTCTATTTTGGAAATGCCTTGAGAAACACTTACTGAGGGGCACCTGGGTGGCTCAGTTGGTTGAGCATCTTACTTTGGCTCAGATCATGATCTCCCAGTTCGTGGTTTACAGCCCTGCATGGGGCTCTGTGATGACAGCTCAGAGCCTGGATCCTGCTTCGGATTCTGTGTCTCTTTCTCTGTCTCCGTCCCTCCTCACTTGAACTCTGTCTCTGTCTCTCTCTCAAAAACAAACAAACAAACAAACAAATAAACAAACCCAACACCCCCCCCTCCCCTTATCGTGATTGCTCCTTTAAGAGATGAAATAAATGTGGCTCAGATTATCCGGGGTTAGTAAGTATTGAATTTAGAATTTGATCTTGGTCTTCTTGGCTCTAAAGTCTATGCTTTACTGCCATAACACATTGTCTATCATGTGAAGGGAGCTAAAAGAAGAGTCTTTGGAAAGTTTGCATTCTAACAGAGAAAAGGGAAAACATGCACACACTCACATATACAGCACCGGAGAAAATGTGCATGTATGTGTAGGCATATATGGCTATACAATGTCCTAGGCAAAGAAACAGATTGTATGCAGATTGATATGAAATAATGTACACATATTCTTAAGGAAGAAAGGTGGTGGCATGTATTTTACTTTCATTGATACATTTTTAGAAACGCTTGAAAGAATGCATGGACTGCCCTTATTTAATTTTCTTAAAGCTGTCTTTGTATTTGAACTAGGTAAAAATGTGACCTAACTTTTCCACACTATCTCAAAGGTGATCAGTGACTGAGAGTATAATACCTCAATTACATCATCACTGTTTTCTAAAAATGATTACAACATTTGCTATTGCATGAAAATCAAGTTCAATTCGTGCAGCATATCATGGAGGGAACTCATCTGTCTGTAGTAACTCTGTCTCAGTGGCCCTTTGCTATTTTTCCATTGTTGTCTGCTTTCCTTCAAAAATATGCCATTGCTTCAATACAAAGAGGGGATGAATAGAAACATTCAAGAAAAAAAGCAACATCATGTGCTTCAATGTCAGCATTGAGATTTATGAGCACGCCTGATGGCTTTAGTAATTGAGAGCGGGGTGAGTTGGGCAGCTGTGGGGCAGGTCTTCTAAGATGGAAGGTTGTGAAAGGGTGCTCTGGCTGCCTTTCATGGCTTTGTCAGCACTAGGATTTAGAGGAACTGCATGAAGAACTTCTTAAAGCACACTCCTTTGGACCTATTCTCATCAAAGACAGTGGGTGAGTATTAGGAAGAACGTCCTCACAGTTTTAAGTGTAATTTAATATGCTTGAAATGAGTGGATTAGAGAATAAGAAAGTTTTAAGAGGTTGAGGGGAAAAAAATGGGTTGCGGAGACATCAAGTTATGCCAGAACCTGCAAGCCCAAACTTCTCCCACTTACATACATGGCCTGTGTGCTCCAGCAATTTGTGAGATTTTTAGAATGGTAATTCTGAAGTATTAGAACTAAGGGGAATATGAAGTATCATACATCATCACTAAATTCTCTCTTGCAATCTTTTGTCTGAAAACGTCAAGTGATATCTCTTTTTTGAAGCTGCAAAAGCAGATACAGAAGAATTTAGCACTTTGTTTGAAGTCAAACTGTGAGTCAGTGAAGAACAAAATAATAATTGCTGTCATTTGTTTTTCCATGTCCTATGTGCCAACTACTGTTCTAAAACATCATGAGTATTTAATCTTTATAACAACCTATGATTATATTATTATACCCATTTTACAGATGAAGATATTGAGGCTCAGTTGGTAACACATTTGCTCAGAGGTAAAACATGGCAGAACTGGGAGTTAACCTAGGTCTATCTGACTCTAAACCTATGCTCTTAACCACAATGTTGTACCCTCCTCAAGTCTCCGTATCTTCCACAGTGGTTCTACTACAGGGATGATTTAACCATCTCATTGTGTCAAAAGCTAGAAAAGCTAAATTTACAAGCAACAATGTTATTATTCAATGGGTAGTCTTCTCAGTTTTCCTCCTGGCAAATAGGAAGCATTGCTATCTGTGTTCTATAAAGTAGGGGATACAATGTTCAAAGATTAGGTAATTTGCATGTGGTTACAGGAATGAGTGAGTCAGTCAATACTAGAGATAGAATCTGTTTTTCCTGTTCACCAGTAAACTGAATCCAATATTGTGAAGTAGAAGAGTTAGATTAACACAGGTGTCTACATGACCCAGGAAATACTACTGTTGTTATTATTATTACCATTTGTATATGTATAGAAATATATGGCCTTTTAAAAATTAGTTGTTCACTTTAAAAGCTTGTCAGGTTGCATTTAGCAAAATTCAGAGAGGGTACCTATAGCAGGGAAAATATGTGTATACTCTGTATAGGTGATTCCACCAGATATTTTCTTATTTGGTACTTATCAACTACCCTGTAAGGTAGATAATTTTAACAGTACCATGAATTTACAGGTAGGGAAACCAAAGATTAGGAAGACCAAGACTTCCAAATCTCTGAGGAAGTGATTGGTAGAGCTGGAGTTTAAACATACATCCTTATGAACTGAATTTCTTTTTACACATAAGGCCGAAGCAAAGCCCTGATACACAGAGCAGAGTTGTTCTGGGTGAAGTGGCACTAAGACTCAGGAGCCTTACTTCCTCTGTCTTCTGCTTATCCCCTTAGGCATGTGTGAGACAACTTGAGGGCTTTTACAGCCCACTTTGAAAACAAATTAATTTCTCATTATTATGGTGGAAATAATGAAAGAGCCAACAGTTATTATGTGCCTGGTCTGAGACCAATTGTTCTAGAGGTGTTATTTTGTCTAATCCTCAGAAGAATCCTATACTTAGGTCTATCATTAGCCCAATTTATAGGTGGGGAAATGTAGACCTAGAGAGAGTGAGTAATTTCAGAGCCACCTAGCTAGTAAGAGGCAGAGCCAGGACTAAATCCAAACTCATTGATGCTAATGAGTTTGATGCCAAAGCCCAGACATGGAAATGGAAATCATTTGTTTAAAGTCATAGAGCATAATCAAGAGTATCTTAAAATCAGCTGTTAGAGAATATTAGCTAAAAATATTTTATCATCTTTCCCGCATACAGAAACTATAAAAAAGTTAGTAATATGTTTCTTGACATTCTCTTTTCACAAAGATAATTACATAAAAGTGGCAATTTACCTTGATTGCAATTCATCTGTTTTGCAGATTGTAATAGCATCGGATTTAGCTATGTAGGAGTGACAAGAAATTTAGGGTAACAAAGGCTTATATAAAGTGGAATTAATATAAACAGGTCTGGGAGCAAACAGGTAAACCTGTGAGGAGATTAACAAAGTAATCAGGAATCTAAACTCCTGCTGTGGTGCTGTCCCATCAGCAATGAATAGATGTCCTCTAAATCACAGTCCAATATGATTGCCTGAGCTCCAACTAGCATATATGCATTCTAGCTATGAAATGCACATCAGGATTCCACTCACTGGAATAGAGACTCGTTAGTCAGAACTTACCCACATAGTGACTCCTATGGACAAGAGACACTATTCTATTTTCCAGATGGCCATGTGCTCAATCAAATACCAAAAATTCTATTATTAGAAGAAAATATTAGGGATAGATATTTACAAGTATCTACTACAGACATGTTAAGTTTGAACAATGAGAGGTGTATCCTATTGTGATGAACAGCAGGCAGTAGATACATGGGTCTAAAGTTAGCAAAGTGATCTGAGCTACAGTTATGGATTTGGTAGCCATCAGCATATAGATACAAATTAAAGCCATGGGTGTTGGTAACTGAAAATATTTGATTCTTTGGGATAAAAAACACTTTCCTTATAATTTTATGATATTGATGTGGACAGCAACTTCTACCTTATTCTAATATGAATCTGAGCATATTTCATTATATATTATCATTAAAATGGCAATATATTAAGGTATTATTAAAATAAGTATATAAATCCTGTGCTCCATTCAAAAGTTAAGATCCAATACTTTCATATATTACAGGTCAGCGACTGAGGCAGGGAATTCATTAATCAAGAAGTCTCACATCTGTAAGAATATTATAAACATTAAAGGAATCCGTAATTTTCCAATTGTCCTTCATTGACAAATTAATTCAGACAGGGTTTTATTATAAAGAGGAGTTTCTAGACTACGGGAAGGATTCTTTGATTGTGGCTTACCATGTTTACCAGGGAAATAGCAACCTGGAGGACACCATAGAGTCTTAGCATGTGTTTTAACAGACACATTCCAATTTAAAGGCCATTACTGTTTTATGTAAAATGAAATTTCATAGGTCTAGGGATTTTTAAACCAGCTTAGGAGGCAGGCAATAAATACGTCTTATGAGTTCCTCTTCTAAAACTTGGGTTGTTTTCAAATCACTTGCAGTCCCTTACTTTGTTCCACTTACCTGGAATGTGGCAACCAGAGCAAATTATTAAATTTTAAATTGAAGCTACTTGTTTGATAAATGCTGAATTTTCATGATAAAAATATTAAGCATTTTTAAGTCACCTGAGACATGGAACACTAACTTTGGTGGAAATTAAAGAGCATTTAGATCAGTTAAGTCCCCTTTGTTTTTTTAACAAAGGAAGAAAATGAGAGCACGTGTAGCATGGTACAAGTTGGGGATTAAGAGATGCTGGGGCTTGTGTGATGTTGGATATGCTCTCAGGTTTTTCAGCTGAGAAACTTCAGACTTAGATGAAAGGACTTTATCCTTAGATTTTTTAAAAATTTATTTTTTTGAATGACAGAGGGAGATAGAGCTCTAGTGCAGGAGGGGCAGGGAGAGAAGGAGACACAGAATCAGAAGGAGGCACCAGGCTGAGCTGTGAGCACAAAGCCCAATGTGGGGCTCGAACTCATGAATCACAAGATCATGACCTGAGCTGAAGTCTGATGCTTAACTGACTGAGCCACCCTAGCATCCCAGAAAGGACATAATCCTTAAGCAAGAACCCTCAGGACTAAGATGCAGGTCACTGGTCTTATATAGTTCAGAGCTATTTCTATTTCATGCCAACTCTCATAGGAGGTATCTAAACAAAGTCATGAGAAAGGTTTGGTAGGAAGATATCTAATGTTATAAAAAGTTTCTGAAAGTCTGTATATTAACAGCTTCAGAAGGGCCCAAAACTGAGGTTTCTCAACTATTTTTCTTCTCATACACCTCCTGTTAATTCCTATTTTCTTTTACACTTTAAAGTGTGAACAATTCCTACCACTAGCTACAGTGGCATCCCTTGTCAACATTTCTGTGGGAAACTTGCTTTTTGAGTTCCTTACTCAGATCGTGCCAATTTATCATCCTGAAGTGGAAAGAGTTTGAGGAAAAGAAGGCAAATGTATTAATGGGATTAAAGATTAAAATAGCTCAATTTATAGGTTTATAAACCTATACCTAATTACTTATTAATATCTTTAAATTTTGTTGCACCACATCCACCTGTGATTATATATTTCTTGAGGTCAGGCAAAGTGTCAACCTGAATTTCAGTTTGTAGTTTCCTGTGCTGCACCATATCTGTCTCAGAACTTAACAAATACCTTGATGATCACACAATGGAGATCAGAGACATTCCTTACTGTTGAGTTGCCACTAATACTTGCCACTAATATAATACATGTATTTAGCAGAGTTTAATGATCACATATGTGATCTTTAAACTTCCTTTTAAATTAAGTGCCAGAAAAAATATTATCACTTGAGTTTTATGGTTGGTTAAATACAGGAATGGTTAAGCTATGGGTTTTGCCTAAGTTTATAGTTAATGAGTGGTAGGGTTTTCTGTCACATTGTTTATTCACAATGTCTGTTTAAAACTTCCTACTGTACTAAGTGCTGTATTTATTACTATACTAATACTATGTTTTTATGCCTGTACTTTCAATAATCTTAAGATATTTTATCATGTGAAATCCCATTATGGAGCCATTTCAATAAAATTAAGGATGGATTGTTATATATTTTTAAAAATTATCATAGAGCTTGGAATGAATGATTTTACACTGCTCCCCTCCCCCCATCAAATTGCTTTTACTAAATAGTAATTGGTGTCATCTGCCAATCTGCTAAGAATGTTATAAGACTAATTTTTGTTTCAATGCTAGGAATATTGTGGAGATTATAATTTATTACATTACGTAGTATTTTTTGGGGGGTGAGGAAAATAGTTGTATTGCTACTGAATAATTGCTCAGTGTTTATGTTACGTTTGCCATGAAGAATGTACCTGAACATGGTTTGCTTGTTTGCTTTGTTTATTTTTATTTTTGAGTTGGCTGCTGGTCAGCTACAAATTTTGTGGCCTCACTCATGTTTTGCCTTCTTCTTGCATCTCTAAATTTAAAACTTTTAAAAATTGCTTATTTTTGAGAGAGAGGCGGGGGGGGTGGGCAGAGAGAGAGAGGGACAGAAGATCAGGCTCTACGCTGACATTTGAGAGCTCAATGCAGGGCTCAAACTCACAAACTGTGAGATCATGACCTGAGCTCAAATTGGACACTTAACTGATTGAGCCACCCAGGTGCCCTTTTCATCTCTAAATTTAATACCATATATACTATATTATACCTATGTCTATATAACTATATCTATATCTATATCCAATGTCCTTTTCAGTTACCTTAAGCCAATCTAGAACAAGATGGAATATAAATAAAAACATTTATAATAAAAACAGTGAGCTTCTCACCATTTATCTTAGTGCTGTGAAAAGAAAATGGAAAATGTTTTCTGGTAATTAGACTACCACTTTGTTGTAATTGTAGCTTCTCTAGGAGGATTTTCCATAGTTATCATTCTTGAGAATGCACACATAATTCAGTCCAAACGTCTGGTTGATGTTGTTAGACACTTTCTAGACTTGTGTAACAGTTGACGGCACAGAAATACGTTATCTGTGATTTTATAAGAAGTAATTTGTATTTCTTTAAAAAAAGCAATAAAAACATATGACCTATGCACACATATACAAATGTTAATTCCACCCTGTATATTTTTATATTCTCATTCTACAAAGTATAAGAAAAAGTAAAGATCTCTCCAATGCCTATTAGTAGGGGTCTTCCACAGAGGAGAAAGCACTTGAGGTATTTGTGTGGATAGGACAATCAGGCACAACTCAATAAGCTAAAGAAATAAGTGGGTGCCAAAACATAATAAAGATTGAATAAATATTTACTAATTGATATTTGAAATCCTGAGTGCTGATTTAGAGGATTAGCAATGTCATAAGGTACCTAGTTGTTACTTTATTGTGGTATCTTCCTTTATGGTTTTCTTTTGATGTTGTAATATACAGACATTCAATAGCCCAAATAGCATGTTTCCTGAAATTAATCTCCCTTATTTGCATTTATCACTTTCTGTACTATGGTAATACTCTACAGTGGATAGATCAAATCACAGTTGGAAAATCCTAAGTTTTCATGTGAAGTAGAAATATTAACCACAAATATTTGTGTAATGGCTTGCTCATTATATAAAGTGCTTTATGGAAATCAGGTTTTACTTAAATAGTAATTATTCTTCACAATGTCTGACCTGTCTTTCCTTGTGTGTGAAATGCCAAGTATTCTCAGACTAAGGCAGACTAGAGTGCTTTGAGAGAGAGTAAAACCTACACTAAGGTACTGACAATCAGTTTAATTTGGTTTACTCAACTTCCATTCCCTCTGTGAACATATCTAGGTCAGAGAATACAGAGATAAGTAAGGCTCAGTCCCTATCCTCAAGGAGCTCAGAATAGATACTTCAACACGATGCTCAGGAGCAGAGACATAGATCTAACTGAGGTGGAGGGGACTATTTGAACTGCCTCTTAAATATACATGAGCTTTTATGACGCAAGCAGAGCATAAATTCTGTTACCCCACCTAGGAGGCAGCAGAAGCAGAGGCAAAGAGTCCAAAAGCTCATGGGAAAAAGGGGGACTGTCAGGCTAACTAAGGCCAATCTGGGTGGCTAGTAGTCTTAACCATTGGCTATATCACTTCTAGAGAGATAGCTTACTGAAATGGAGAGTGATTCAGAGATTGGAAAGACAGAAAAGAAACCTATTGTTAAGATGCAGGAAAAGTTTTAATGAGAATTCCAGAATAATGTCAGTGACAATGGGATTGCAGACAGATTACATTAAATTTGCCATGCAGATGAGACTGGAAAATGAAAAGATTATCCTATCTTCCCAACACAATTTGCATTGACTTGCAGGCTATTGCTTAAGTCAACCATCAGTAAATTATGGGCCAAGAGCCGAATCTGGCCCACCACCTGTTTTTGCACAGTGCTTGAGCTAAGAATGCTTTTTATACTTACGTGGTTGAAAACAAATCAAAAAAGGAAAAATATTCATGACAAGTGAAAATTAATATGAAATTCAAATTTCAGTGTACAGAAATAAAGTCTTATTGGAACACAGCCATGTTCATCTGTTTATAAATATTGTCGATTGCTGCTCTGGGGCTACAGGGGCAGAGCTGAGTAGTTGCAACAGAAAATGTGTGGCCCAGAAAGCCTAAAATACTTTCTATCTGGACCTTCACAGAAGAGTTTGCTGACCTGTGGTTTAAGTAGTTGATAATAATGCTTTGGAACCACCAGCTTTATAGATGCCGTGTTCATTCACATGTTCATTCAAAACATCTCAGCTGGACTGGGCTGGTTAAACATGAAGACTAAGAATATCAGTTCTGGTTACTGTTACAGAGAGTGAGCAAAGGGTTTGAGATCCATTGTTAATCAGTCTATGATGGTGGTGTTATGTAGGGGCTTGTTCTAAACTTTCCTTTGAAGCACCGTGAGCCCTGACTTACTCTCCAGTGCTTGCCATGAGGTTTATTTGCCTTAGTATCTTTTTTGTGGCCCTTGCCTTTTTTGTTGTTATCTCTGCTTTCCTCTTTTAGTACTATTCTAAAAATGACACATTAGGAAGTGATAATGGTAATACAACTCTGGACACATTGTTTGTCTTTTGGCAATTTTAGGCTTATAAAAGTATACCCATATTTTGTCTGCTATATTCACTTGTCATATTCATTGTCTAATCACCCATGTCCTCAAACTGAAAAGAAAAATCATAGAAAAAAGGAAACTTGATACCACTGAAACTAATCGAATTTATCTGGTCTCTTAAGGTGATTTTACATGAATAGATTCAGATAAGTTTCAACAGGCAACAATAATGATTGGACAAGGATTTATGTACACGAGGGGTTAATTACATTAAGTGTCTATTTATTTTTCCATGTTACCTATTTTCTTTTGAGCATACTTCAACCACGCATAATTAGAAATAATTCAGTATTGAGTCTCTCGCTGAGAGAGCAACAAAAAAGTAATTAAGAAACAGAGTAAATCAGTTTGAAAAACAATGCCATACAGACTGGGAAGAGCAGAGATAATGTTTCAGATGACCAACATCTCAGCAATGTGGTCATTACCATTATTATTAATAATGAAAATAATGATAATAATAATAGTCCTTGCTGACTGTTTCCTGCTTGTAAACCCAAAGTAATAAAAAAAAACTTTATCATTTTAACCTCTATATAGCTCATCACATTAGGTGGGGTCTGAAATTATTCTCTCTCATTTTGACATGGAGAAAATAAGAGAGAGAATTGAATCTATTGGTACAAGATTATAAAATAAATAAGTTGGTGGCAGGACTTAGAATCAGACTCTCTTAATTGTTTATTCAAAGTGTTTTTGATAGATTCCCTTTCCTCCTTGTGCTGTGCTGTCTCTGTTGTTTCTTTCAAAGTCAACAAAGACAGGGCGTCACCAAAATCTTTGTGAATCATGGAGATCAAGACAGTACCTTGAGCACTATAGTGATGAGAAATCCATAAAAAGACATGTATAATCTTGTTAATTTAAAAATCTCACTCTTTTGTTTAATTCAAAAACTATTATGTTTCTGGTTTTAAAAAATGAATGTATCATAACACAAAAAGTAAATAAAATGAAAGTTTCTCTCATATTTCTCCTATTCTACTTCTTGCTATTAGTAATTTTGTGTCTCTTGCTCTACATTTTGCTATGCACACACGTAGTTTCATTACTTAAAAAAAACGGAACATAGAATGCATGTTTTTCTACAACATTTTTTCATTAAAATATATCGATTATTTGAATGTTAATACTTCTAGATTTACCCCATCAATTTAATGGCTGTATTGTTTTACTTTTGTCTTGATTAAAATTTATCATAGAACAATGAGAACTTCTGCCATATTTCACAACTCTACCTAGCGATCACATATTTTTGATAACTATAGCACATTTCCAACAATTACAAATTCATATTCTTCACCTGACATATTTTGACATTTGTTGAGAAGCCTTTCCTTCCCCAGATTCCCCCCAAAGTTTTGCTTACGTCTGCTGTATTCATCTCCTTTCTTCTGCAACAGATGAATAGCAAGCATTCAGAAATGAAGGTACAGGGATCAGTTTTTAGGTTTAGGTACACTTGCACATAAAAAATAACAACCTCCTCATGGCGCAGTCTTTTTATATTGCAGTAATTGCTGTTCTAGGATCAGATGTTTGGATATTACTCAAGGGAGAACTGAAGATTGAAGAGACTGGGGAGAGGAAGATGAAGTTTCCTTGACTATAGTCCCAGAGGAAAGTCACAGGAACAAGGGAGGAGACCAAATAGAATCTCTGGAGCCTTTCCCTATATCTCAGTGTCTTCAGGAGGGGCAGATGTAGCCATGATGACAGTATTGACTTCTGTGACAATGTTCCCACAGAATAAAACATCGAGGCAGAGCCAGGGTGTGATGAAGTATGATAGGGACCAAAATGATATCACTTCCTCTTCCTACATAACTGGAAACAGAGTTCCCTTGATTCCTGTAAGCAAAAATTATTTATTGCAAAATGGTTTCCAGTTTGCAAGAAGTTTTCACATTCATGATATCATGCAGGATTCTACAATCAATCACGTGCTTTAGATAGAATAGCTACCTTGTCCCTTATTGATGAATGGGGAAATTAGTTCAGAGTTTAAATGATTTGTCCAAGTAGCATAGCTGCTAAGGAAAGAGATGGACTCAGAATCCTCCTTATTCTGATTGAACTTCCTGTGTTCCTCCAGGATAGCACCACACTTTGTCGCCAGTCCTCACGTACCAGACAGTGCTCTGGAGACAGGCACTCATGCCAATGATTCTACCACTATCTCAAGAAATTTAAAATAACAGCATCATATTCAAACTCCTTAGCCAACTCTAACTTATTATTTTATCTTCTCCAGCTTTGGAGTTTGCTTAGCAACTTTATAACACAAGGGAATAGCAACTATGGTTAAACAAAAACCTGGTTGA
This sequence comes from Hyaena hyaena, assembly GCF_003009895.1. Lineage (NCBI taxonomy): Eukaryota > Metazoa > Chordata > Mammalia > Carnivora > Hyaenidae > Hyaena > Hyaena hyaena. The sequence continues at coordinate 607,511 of NW_024081478.1, read as the reverse complement.
CAAACATTTTTCTGAAGGAAGAAAAGATGGGAGAGGTTGAGGGAATCTTATACACAAGGGATTTCTTGTAGGATTACTGAAGTTTAGAGTCAAACAGGTTCTTTGGAAGAGAGTTCTAAGTATCTTTCATGTGTATCCTCAAAGTTTGTTTGGAAATAAATTAGAAAAATGGAAGGAGAATAGAATTAGAAATTCTAGGGGTGCCTGGGTGACTTAGTCGGTTAAGCGTCCGACTTTCGCTTAGGTCATGATCTCACGGTTCGTGGGTTCGAGCCCCGCGTCGGGCTCTGTGCTGACTGCCAGCTCAGAGCCTGGAGCCTGTTTCAGTCTGTGACTCCCTCTCTCTCTGTTTCTCTCCTTTTCTCTCTTTTTCTCTCTCTCTCTCTCTCCTAGAAATAAATAAAAATATTAAAAAAAAAAAGAAAGAAATTCTATCTGAATTAGTATAGATCAAGCTGTAATATGTTTCATAGGCCATTTAAGATTCTAGAGTGGTAGAAATATGCTTTAAACATTTTCATAGTCCCTACAGTACCTAACTCAGTATTTTGAACCTAGCCAGCTCAGTAAATGATAGCTAACACTTAGATAGCACTTTCTACATGCCAACAGTTAGATAGCACTTTCTACATGCCAGGCACTGTGGTAGGCACTTTATATATAGCAATTCATATAATCCTTACAACAGTCCAATGAGATATGTACTATCATTGTCATCTTCACATTATGGGTGAGGAAACAGGCACAGAGATGTCAAATTACTTGCCTAAGGTCAGGCAACCAGAGGCCAGGATTGGGACATGTTCTAAACCAAAATAGTACTCTACCACACGAGTGTCCTGAATTCCCCAGAAATGTCTGCTTTAACTAAGGAGCGGGCGTGGCACACACTGTGATATAACCCATTTATTTGCTTTCTTTCTCAGGCCAGCTGTGGCGAAGGTCAGGAAGAGAGCTTGTTTGCAGCCCTGGGTTATTGGCCTCATCACCTTTATATCCCTGATTGTCCTGGCAGTGTGCATTGGACTTATTGTTCATTACGTGAGATACAGTAAGTATGGGCTGCCCTGGCATCATGTGATTTACCCCAAATCAAATATTTCCTCATGTGCAGTCCAGTTTTGATTTGCCTTAGGCCTATTCATTCATGACTACAACTCACTTGTATAGCTGGTACAAAGAATTCTTTACCTACCTGTCTCTTACTTAATCCTCACAAGCCAAGAAGGATTCTTTCATCTATCTTTGATGTAGCAATGCTTCCTCCTGGGAATAGCATGCTAGTTTTTGATATTCGTTAATAAGCGATAAGCAAATATTAAATAGGGAAGACCATAGGAGAGCTTGAGTCCACTGTGTTGAGTTGTTTGAAGACATAGGGCAATCACCTTGATTTAAAATCATTCCAACTTATTGAAATCCTGAGAGCTCAATAAATTAATTACATAATCAAGGATCAGAGAGAAGTAGGCTCTATTCTGTATGAGTAAGCTAGAAATAAATGCTCATAATGATATATTGTTGAATAAGTGCCTATTTCTGTTATTTTAAATCTCCTCTTGGGAGATTTACATGTGATTAAAGAGAATAGGATATGCTGAGAAGGTTAATTAAAAAGAGGCTCACTCTGGTAATCAGGTGCCTCACAGCTAGAAGAACCATGAGTGTGCTATGTTATTAGAAAGGCCACCATGGTGCTTCAGGACTATTCTTCCAGGGTATAACAACCTTTCTGAAGTTTCCCTCTCCTTTGCCCAGGGTTGTAATTGCCTGACTCCACTATGACCTATTGGCTTAATACCTCCCTTAGTGACTGGCTAATTCTTTGATGTCAAGACACTGTGAACAAAGAAGCTAATCACTTGATTCTAATTTAATTGGAAATTTGCACAAGTTGCTTTCCTGTAAAAGAGACAGTATTGTAAGCAGGATTCTCACACAGAGAGTCATGACACCGAGGCTTTCCTTTCCAGGAAGTAACTTTATTCCTGCCAGCCCCCCTCAGTTGGGTTCGTACCCAAAGAACTGAGCCACGAATGCCATGTGGCATAGTTTTCAGTATATTTTTTACTTGTCTCCCACATATGGTAACATACAAACATGTCGTCTGATTAAGTGGTCTCATGTTACAAGGTTGGGAGGGATGTTGTCAAGTACATGAATAGCCAGGTTGCCTTGAGGGTTTTTGTTTTTTCTTTCCTTAGGGAGGGGACCCTACCACAGTATGATCTGTAAATTGGTTATCTTCTTCCACCAACAGACATAATCTCAGTTCCAATCTCAAATCCAATCTCAATTTCTACAACAAGCTGGATCATTTCTGGGTAGTTTAATGTATAAATATTTAAAGTAAATACTTGTTTTGGTAGAATTTTCCCACACACAAATCCTTAAATTTGGAGTATCCATATTTTGATGATTTCTCTGGAGCATGTTTTTAATAAAAAAAAAAAGAACAGAAAAAATAACTTTATAATTCTATAGTTCTGTTATGAATATATTGAGTCTCATTAAAAGTATCATTATTTCTCTCTACAGATACCTAGCACTATGTTTGGTTCACTTTTGTATTCCCAGAACTTAGCAGAATCCTGACACATATTAAATGCTTAATATTTAATGAATACTGAATGATAAAGATTAGTGAGGGGCTCCTGGGTGGCTCAGTCTGTCAAGTATCTGACTCTTGGTTTCAGCTCCAGTCATGATCTTATGGTTTGTGAGTTTGAGCCCTGGGATGGGCTCTGTGCTGATGGTGCAGAGCCTGTTTAGGATTCTCTTTCTCCCTCTCTCTCTCTCTGCCCTTCCTCTGCTCATGCTGTCTCTGTCTCTCTCAAAATAAATAAACTTAAAAAAAAAAAGATTAGTGAATCATATGTATGATATCTTCATGGGGGCATTCTTTGGTTTGTCTGACTTAACATGGAATTCCTAGTAATGCTAGATGTCTTATCACCTCAGTGGGAAAGAAAATGTTACTTACTATTTCCCCTTTGCTTCTTCCCAAGCCATGCATTATAAGGCTTACAAATCTTACTCACATGCATAAAATGAAAACCTGGCAAGATTTTTCCAGTAACCTGTTCCTGGATCCTATTATTTGGATGATCAGTGCAGACAGTAATATGGAACACCCAACGTCCACTGCCCACACAGCACACCTGAATAAATAGCTATTGTTGTGATGTGTTACTGTCTTACGTGTATGACCTGTCCTCTGTTTGGAGATATAAGCAAAGGACAGAGTGGATATAGCACATGAGCACTGAGGAGTTGGCACACCTAGATAACTAAACTAAGCCAAATAATCACAGAAGCAGACAGATTAAGATGGAGGTAATTTGACTTGAAAAAACCCATCATTTTGGCATAAAGCCCAAGACAGCATAGAATTGCGTGAGCAGCTTCTGTCCAGTGGCCTTTGGGCCTGCCTTTCTGCTCTTTTGAAAATTGTATGACAGAAGGTGACTCTATTATGAGCAATATCCTTATAAGTTACAGATTTATGAACTTGTTAGAAAATTATCAGCAAACTAGTGTTCATCCTTATTTTTATTACTTTCTGTTAATATTCCTCAATAATATTTTCCAACAGCTACACATGCCACATAATTCTGGCAATTGGGAATATATTTTGATGCTTAGTGACCTATTTGAGTCTCTTGAGCAAAGTAAAATATTGACTATGGATAAATTGTTCATTTGATTGAAGCATATGAAATTGTTGGCATTAGACCATATTTGGTTTATACAAATGGCAGTATCAAAAAGTCAATCCAATAATTTAAAGAAGAATAAGACTGATATGTAGAAGTCAGTTCTCCTCTCTAGATACTTACTTTTCAGTGAGGGGTTGAGTACCACCACCAGTAGCATTACATGGGAGCTTGGTAGAAATGAAGATTCTTAGGCCCAATTTAGGCCCAATGTTCAATAATTTTATAAATTATAAACTTTACTTGGGATTATGTATATTTCCAGGGACTGTCTTCATTTCAGGTCACTCATGCCTTTCAGGGAAAGACCATTCATTGAAAGGAAGGTAAGGAAAGAGGGAAATAGGCAAAAACTCTCTAGCACCTCACTTTGGTGTCTAATTTCCAGGAGGTCCTGACTTTTCAGGCTGACCTCCATCGTCTTTTGCATCATGGACCATTCCCTAGCTGTCCCCTAGCCTTGTCAATCCAACCAAGTCCTTTGGATGGCTAGGATGTTCTGAAATTTACCAGTAGTTTTTTCCCCCCAAATTCTGATGTAGGAGAAGCTTCTACAGTTTCAGTGAATGGGTTTGGTTTTCCCACTCCAAGAAGTGGTAGGAAAATAAAGAAAGTAAAGAATGTAAAGAAAGTTTGTGCTTTGAAAGTTAGAGCTTGACTTGAAATCCAGTTCTGTCTTTTCTGGCTATGTCATGTTAGAGTTGGGCAATTTACTTACATTTCTGAGACGGTAGTCTTTATCTGTTAAATGTGGACAGACTGCCTTCCCATGGGGATTATGGTAAATTAAATGAGATATGTGAATATGCTTGGGGCACACATGCTCAGTGTTAGTTTCCCTTTCCTCTGGGGCTCAAGTGAAGAAGGAAAGAATGAAAAGCAAGAGAGCAGAAGAGGAGAGAAACTGAGATTGGGTGAAGCACACTCCATTATCCTACAATAACCACACACAACTGTCTTGATCACCATTATATTTTAAATACTCAACACAGAGTCTTTCATAGAAAAGGTAGTTGGCATTAATATTTGTTGAATGAAAAAATCTTCTTAAGTTTCCGTGCTTGCTTCAGGTATAGAAAGGTAGATGAATACTGCATTAATTTTCAGCCACCCCAGAATGTGGGCTGCTTAAACTGATGCAGAAAGTGTAGACAATGGCTAAGGAAACAGGACAATCCTTGTGGCTGGTGGGAGAATATAAATGGAGTGACAAGGGAGCCAGGTGAAACCAAGTATCCCTGAAAGGTTATGCCAGATAGCAGCTCTAGCTCCTTGACTGAAAACCAAGCATTTTCATTCCTACCCTCATTTCCTTCTTTAGCCCAAACACATTTTTTTACCCTCTAGTCCCTGTGGCCAGAATTGATATGCAGTCTCCTGAATTGGAAGAAATCTACTTTTGGAATATAATAGTACATTTACTCTTTGGAAACTTCTGAGTCCACTTTATTTTTTTGACTCTTTAAAAAAAAAAAGTTAAATCCAAGTTTGTTAACTTCTAGTTTAATAGTGGTTTCAGGAGTAGAATTTAGTGATTCATCACTTACATATAACACCCAGTGCTCATCCCCACAAGTGCCCTCCTTAATACCCATCACGCATTTCCCATCCCCTCACTCAATACCTTCTCAGCAACCCTCAGTTTGTTCTCTGTATTTAAGAGTCTCTAATGGTTTGCCGCCCTCTCTGTTTTTATCTTATTTTTCCTTCCCTTCTCCTATGTTCATCTGTTTTGTTTCTTAAATTCCACACATGAGTGAAATCATGTGATGTTTAATCTTTCCTGACTCTGAGTCTATTCTTGTTTATATGCTCTGATGGTGTGACTTGCTGCCTCTTGTGGCTAGTTCAGAAATGGATAACACATGACTAATCAGCCCACAGGAACATGAAGCATTTCTTATGGGTTTTACACTCTAAATCTTATGATGATGAATGTTCTTGTCTTTTATTCTGAGATAACTATGAAGCTCAGGGCAAGATGATGGTGATGACGACCTGGGATAGGACACTCCTCGTCTGTCTTTCCAGCAACCACCAAACAGGGAAATAATGATGCTTCATACACATCTGATTAAAACTATGACAGGTTTTTTCCCTCTCTCCTCATAGACCAAAAGAAGACCTACAATTACTATAGCACATTGTCATTTACAAGTAACAAAGTATATGATGACTTTGGAAAAGAGGCTTCTAAAAATTTCACTGAAATGAGCCAGAAAATTGAATCAATGGTAAGCACTTTTTTCTCCATTTCTAGGGCATTTGCGATCATTTTATATCATAAGTTTTGATACCTAGCTTCCAAAACATCCATTCAACTGATCTTGTGTATCTTCAAAAAATGGGAAGCAGCCCTGCCTGAGGGTTATAAAACAAAACTGACAGTACATGGTTTGGGAGAGCACATCTTGCAGGGCCGAGGCAGGTGAATGTTAGCCTTTCCTTCATGTCCCTCCCATTTACTCTCCATCAAGATCTACAATCTTGATCAGCAGAGTTCAGAAATTCTGGGAATGTGAGGGCGACCCAAAATATGATTGTTGTATGCTATAGAAGACACCTTGAGCAAAAGACCACGAGACTGAAACTACTTAGACACATACTTGAATGGTGTTTTGGTATCCAAAAACATCTGACTGTGGGCTGGTTTTTGGTATATAAGTCTATAGGAAATACATGGATACTCATCTCTAACTTTAAGGCATCAACATTCAGCCTCAGAAATGAATCAAATATGGAGGAGGACACTCGTGGGGATGAGCACTGAATGTCATGTGGAAACTAATTTGGCAATAAACTATTTGTAAAAAAAGAAAAAAAATAAAAATCACGCTATAATTATAAAAAAAAGAAATGAATCAAATATTTTAAAAAGTGGAAAATTATCAGTATAGGCCAAGAGAACAACAGCCTGGGTGATGATTCTAATCATTATCAGATTACATAGAGAATAGTTTGGACTTTTCTTGACAGTCTATGAGGTGATTTGTGGCATGATGTGGTGGAAAATATCCTGAACTAGAAGTTGGGACACTTAGTTTTAGAATCACCTACTACCAATTTTTATTCTGGGCAAATTTTCTTTTGTGAAAATTAAGGCATTAGACTAGATAATTTAAAAATTGTCTTCCATTTCCAATATCCTGAGTAAGAACATAACGGCAGTTACCCACATAGAAACTGCCTACTAGACTAGAAGCCTGAGGATTTAAAAACATTGGTAAGGAGGGGGTCAAAGCCTTTTTGAATTTGTACTTACAAACAACAAATCAGGAAAATATATAAATACACTCTCTTCTAAGACATATATATATATATTTATATAATAAAGGAAAGAAAATGGAACTAAGAAGGTCAAGAAAGGATACAACTATTTGCCTTGTTTTTTGTGCCATTCACTAAAATAAATTTTATAAGATCCAGGATGATTTATTCACATATGAAGGAATATAGGTAGGACTCTTGAACACTCTTAAAATTAGTAATAATTTTGAAATGATTTGACTAATATAAGCCCATAAATAAAAATAGAAATACCCAAGTGAATGTTGTCATTAGACACCTCACTTGTACTCTGCTGATCCGTCATATAAGTGAAGTAACTTCTCTTGGGCACAAAGACAGAGGCATCAACAAAAGATATGAAAGAATAAAAAGGCTCATTGTTTCTGTCAGTCAATCACCAGCTTGTAGTAACTGTGGTTAATATTCACACACTGAAACCAAGAAATACTTGATATGTTTATCTTGACTTCTAACTTAAAATTTTAAGTTGGCTAGAATTTTTCATTATAGTAGTAAGAAATATCTTAAGATACATTCTTCTATCTTATTAAAGTAAACTTTATAGAACATACCAGGCTAAGTATCCTAGTTCATATGGGCCTTTTAAGAGCATTTTGAGTACTGAAGTGGGTGCACATAATGCCAGGATATTTGGCAACCTCTTCAAAAGATTTAAGAACGACAGGACATCGTCATATACTCATATCTATGATCCAGCCATCGGTTGGCAGAATTATTCAATTTCCTTTGTTTACCTACACTAGAAGTCTGTATCTCAGGGTGTGAATATATACTCTTCCTTTTCATAAAACAGTGTACTTATTCCTTTTTAGTCTCTTTCTAAGTGTACACAGCAGATGTTATTCTTGGCCTCACTATTATGGTTCCCAGATACTATAACTCCTAAGGCAGAGTTCAGTTGAAATCACTGAGTAGAATACCAGCAAAGATTTTTGGAGTTTCTTCAAGTTGAGTGCATTGTGAAATGTTGATTAATGTTTCTTGTTTGGCTTTGTTTGGGTTTTAAATTTTCCATAGAGCTTTACATTGAGTTGCAGAAAATTGTTCTTGCTGACATATTTTGAATATTTTTGGAACAGGTTAAAAATGCATTTCATAAGTCTCCATTGAGGGAAGAGTTTGTCAAGTCTCACATTATCAGGTTCAGGTATGTAGATCTGAAATGCTGACTTCTGAATACAATTTAAAACTAAAGCTGTTAACTTGCCAGTAATAAATACTATTGGAAATGTTAATGATATGATATAATGCAATTAAATCAATGTTCATTTGACAACCGTTCTAAATCATGGATTATAATTTGTTTTACTCATTCTCTAAATCCATAAGAATGCATTTGCAGTGTGATGCAAGGGACAGGTGTTATTGGTGGCTATATTCTTGCATTGTTCTTTGAGAATATAATTACAAAAATAGAAACCAAAACCATATCCCTTCGTTTAATAACCAATTGTCCCCTCTGTAAAATAGTGTAGTAGATGAGGTTGGTCTTAACCTCTTCATTCTCCTCTTTATCTATTTTCTTTACTTTTTTCTTCTCTACCCTTCTGCTCCAAATATTTAATAAAGAAAATTCCAGATCTGATCATCTGCCATCAATAAATAGAAGCTCAGGGCATAACATTTTAAGCAAAATACTGTCTAAGTATCTTAAATAATATATTGTCTTAATACAAATTATTTGTATTTTTTAAAAACAGAATGATAGCTGTTGCCAGTATTATTTAAATGACAAAAACTGAGAGTTACCTCTCAGTCTATCACTTGGCTGACATCTCTGAGGTGTCTATATTCCCTGGCATTTGAAATACTATTCTTTCTTGGATCTATATCTACTTCTCCAGTCGTTAAATTTTCACTTTCTCACGGGGATTTCATGCACCCATATGATTTTATATGCTCTTGAAATCCAAATTTCTTTTCCAACCTAAACTGGTTTTCTGATTTCTGGAGCTGTATGCCTGCTCATGCACACATCCATGGGTAGGTTCCACAGAAAATTCTAGAGCTCAAGTAAAACCCGATCACACTAGCGGAAAACCTGGACATCAGCCTACGTTCCTCCCTTTCCTGGGTCCCTCACATTTTATGAATAACCACGTTTTACCAGTTCTACCTTCCAAATCACTTTTCAATTGGTTTACCTCTTCACCTTAGTACTCTTTCTGCTCATTAGTATTTCTTCTGCAATCAGTAAGAAGAAATGCAAGTTTGTAGAAAAGATGAAGTTAGTCTTAGAGATGTTGAGTTGAAATACTGGGGACTACCTGAGCCTGAAATATGAGTCTTACTTAGGGGGAGGAAAAGGGAACTGAGTTGAAGATATGCCTTTGCTCAGTCTCCATCAAAGTACTAGAGACTGGATATAAACAGAAATTTTCAGAAAAAGGATAATGCAAGGAAAAAATGATGATGAAGAAAGCCTGAAGAAAATAATACTTAAGGAGATGGGGAAAAAATAGGAGTCTAGGAAATAGGGAAGGAGAAAGAAAAAAAGAGATATCATGAGAAAGACACCACTGATACAAAAGGCAAAAACTTTCAAGCATAGAAAGGTCAGCATTGACAAATGCTCCTGAGAGACCAAGTAATATGACTGGAAAGAATTAACTGGGTATGCCAATAAAGAAGTCATTTAGTGTACAGAAAAGACTCGGTGGAATGGAAGGGGAAGAAGCAGACTGCAAGGAAATAAATATGAGGCACAGTGTAATTTACCCTTTCAAGAAGGTTTGTTGTGATAAGAAGGTGAGAGTTAAATTGAATAGCTGGGGTAGAGAGAGAGCTTTGTTTGTTTTTGTTTCTATTAGTCAGCCAGCATAGGAATAGTTTAAGAGAAAGAAGAAAGAATATGTATCTGTTGTACAGTGTTGCTGAGTCAGTGAAAGGGGGTGAGATACATAAAAATAATCTCATGAAAGTCCTATTTGTATTTTCAGATTACAAAGACAAACAAAATTATATAAAATCCAAATAACATAGTATTACATAAAATAGAAATCAGAAACTCCCTCTCTAATAATTCCATTTGTAGAAGTAACATATCTTCTTAACAACTGGTTGTGAAGTCTACTAGTGTAGACACTACAAGTATGTGTCATTGTTGATTTAGCCAGTGCCCTTGTGATGGACACTTGGGTTGTTACATATTTCTTCTGATTTAAAAACAAGGTTATGATAAACATTTGTATAAATCTGTTTGCATACACAAAATTATATTTGAAGAGAGTGTTGTATCAGAGAAATGGGTCATCAAATGTATAACTGATAAACAAAACTAACTTCTAAATATAAGGTTCTAACTTATATCTCCATTTACAGTTTATATGAGAAGTCAACACACTGTATAGTGAGGAGTAAGTTTCTTTGAGAACTGATTGTATGTGGAAAAAAAAAGTGGTAGAGTAACTGACAGAGAATGAGAAAGTCAAGAATGATTCCAAGAAGTAATTCATTCAAACAACACTAAGGCTTATTAATGCCCTATCTTGAAAATATAATCATATGTAGTCAAGACAATTTGGTCAAACCTTATTTTATCCCTAGGATTAGAAGTTGTTTAGGAAAGCATGAAGCTACTTAGGAGATTTCATTGGTTTTAAGCCACTGGGAATTAAGCCTGAAAGCCAAAGCCAGAGTTGATTTCACATTGACCATACATTATATTTGATAGTATTGAATGGTTGACAAGAGAGTATCTTTTTATATTAATAACTAGATATTTGGCATTAAGGGAGACCATGAGCATACTGTCTTATTCTCAAGGAGGCTAAGTTGGAAATTTTATATGTGGAAAATAATAGGAATATAGAATGAAGCAAATGGGATCTTTTAAATTACATTATGGATTTGTTTTGTGTGTGTGTTTTAAATGGATGATAAAGAAAAAAATAGATTGTGATATTACCATAAATTTAATTTTGAACTATATCTTTAAAATCTATTTTTCTTTTTTTCTTTTTGGTCCACAGTCCAGAGGAACATGGAGTGTTGGCTCATATGCTGCTGATTTTTAGATTTCGCTCTACTGAGGATCCTGAAGCCATCAATAAAATTATTCAACGTGTTCTAGCTGAAAAGCTTCATGAAGCTGTGGGACCCCCTAAATTAGATCCAGAATCAGTTGAAATTAAAAGTAAGTTTATTTCTCTTATTTAGTTTAATTTTCTTATGTAGAATAGCTCCACGTTAATTTTGGTCTTAGGCACTGATTTTTTTTTTTAATTAATTAATTTTTTTTTTTACTTGTGCCTTGTTTTTTATTTATTTATTTATTTTTTTACAAATAGTTTATTGTCAAATTAGTTTCCACATAACACTCAGTGCTCATCCCCACAAGTGTCCTCCTCCATGCCCATCCTCCCCTCCCCCCCCATCCATCAGTCCTCAGTTTTTGTCAGCATTCAAGAGTTTCTCATGGTTTTAGGCACTGATATCTATCTATCTATCTATCTATCTATCTATCTATCTATCTATTTATTTATTTTAAATCCAAGTTTGGTAACATATAGTGTAATAATGATTTCAGGAATAGAATTTAGTGATTCATCACTCACATGTAATACCCAGTGCTCATCCCACCAAGTGCCCTCTTAGGCACTGATTTTTTTATATATATATTTTTATTTATTTGTAGGAGAGAGAGAGAGAGACAGCATGAACAGGGGAGGGTCAGAGAGAGAGGGAGATACAGACTCTGAAATAGGCTCCAGGCTCTGAGCTGGCAGTCAGCACAGAGCCCGACGCGGGGCTCGAACCCACGAACAGCGAGATCATGACCTAAGCGAAAGTCGGACGTTTAACCGACTAAGCCACCCAGGCGCCCCTCTTAGGCATTGATTTTTAAAAACTGTTTTGGATGTCCTTTAATTATGGAGTCTTGCCACCAACAGAAAATTTCTTTGGAATATGATTGGTTCTAATGAAGTATTTTAATTTTAATACTACCTATACTTATGCACCTCTCTAACCTTGGGCCCCTGTTCCTTTCCTGTATTGGGTCTTACACTTCAGTTCTAGCATCCAGTTATACATGGAGAAAGTGGATTTGTACATTCTTCTTCTTCTTGTTGCTTTCATTTTATGTTTGGAGAGTATGATGTATGGAAAGGTTCATGCCATTCACGTATTTGCCTTCAAGTTGCATTGATATACCTTGCTATAGCTTCTTTCCTTAGACCATTTACCAATGACAAATTTATAATTTGTTTATATTTATTTTTTTATATTTTACAACTAATATAAAAAGTCTGAGCTTTTTTGTGGAGGATAGAGGAATGAAATACTCAGGGGTATTTCCTCATTACCAGAATGGAAGAAGAATAGGCGATTCTCAGTGGAAATAAAAGTTTGACTAAAAGTTAAGTTGTATGCTACAGAACAATGCTAGGCATAAAAAGACCTTGTGAGCCAACCCTATGATCTTAAATTTTCTAATATCCACATTTAAAAAACAATAGTAAACATGTGAACTTCATTTAAATAATTTGATATTTAACCCAATATATCAAAGTATTATTATTTCAACAAGTCAATAGAAAAATCATTCATGAGATATTTTATATTCTTTTTTTTTTGTACTAGGGCTTCAAAATCTATTGTATATTTTGTATTTAAGCACGTTTCAGTTTAGACTAGCCACATTTCAAGAGCTACTATGCACATGTGGCTAGTGGACACAGTATTGTATATGGCAACATTAGAAAATAGAGAAGACAGAACAAATAGAAAGTACGAACATAAGGAGCTAACAGAAAAGCTGATAGACCTAACTAGCAGCATGACCTAATGGTCACCTACCCTACTTGCTTAGGAAGAGAGGCTTGGGTAGTTAGGACCGGCCACATAATTTATGGAGCCTAGTGCAAAACGGTGGACTCTTTTCATAGAACAACAAAAAATTATCACTAAGAGTATTAACATATAAAGCTTTTTCTTCTGTAATCTCTCTTAACTCATCATTCTATGTGAAAAAAATAAATTTTAAATTATTACATTGCATTGTATCGTTCATTTTCATATTGTAAAATATCAATTTCAAATGTAAATGTAAAAGCATTTAAGTATGTGGAATTATGAAAATTATAGCAGCACTCTCCACAATAGCTAAAACATGGAAAGAGCCTAAGTGTCCATCAACAGATGAATGGATCAAGAAGATGTGGTTTATCTATACCATGGAATACTACATGGCAATGAGAAAGAATGAAATCTGGCCATGTGTAGCAACATGGATGGACCTTGAGGGTGTTATGCTGAGCGAAATAAGTCAGGCAGAGAAGGACAAATATCATATGTTTGCACGTATAGGAGGATTAGGAGGAACTTGACGGAGGAACAAAGGGGAGAAGAAGGGCGGAAATGGTGGGGGAAAGGGAGAGAGGCAAACCATGAGAGACTCTTGAATGCTGACAAAAACTGAGGACTGATGGATGTGGGGGGGAGGGGGGGGTGGGCATGGAGGAGGGCACTTTGGGGATGAGCACTGAGTGTTATGTGGAAACTAATTTGACAATAAACTATTTAAAAAAAAAAAGAAAATTATACAAGAGTATTTCATAGCTCACACATGCATGAATTTGGCTCTAATCAGATCAATAGAAACACTATACAAGGCTAGCTTGACAGCTTTTTCCCTTCTTGATGTGTGCACATCTTACCAATGTTCTCTACCTTCAGCTTAAGTAAGAAAGACCTGAAAAGCTCTGTTATGTCATTACCTTCAGCAGAAGCTGTTGGCTAATATAGAAAGGTAATGGGAAGAAGAAAGAATATAATAGGGGCCTTGGGAGGTTTGTGTCTAGTAGAATGCTATTGCCTTCTTTCTATGTTCTAAGCAAGTCCTGCCTTAAACAGAAAACATGGCCTCCTGGGACTGTCACTGCTTCCTGGTTCCTTAGTGGTAAGCATCACACACTTGTCTTGTACTCATTTTGAGTCTGCTGAACGTGTGGATCCACTGGAATTCTGAGTTCATTGGGTATCACAAATGATATATGTGAATGGGGTGCCAAGAACCCATGGACACATATATTGTGTGTATCTCCTCTGCACATGTCATGCCCCATTGTTCTTCAGGCTTCACTTTTATTGATTTTTATTTTTAAGTTTATTTGTTTATTTTGAGAGATGGGGGAGGGGCAGAGAGAGAGAGAGAGAGAGAGAGAGAGAGAGAATCCCAAACAGGCTGTGTGCTGTCAGTGCAGAGCCTGATGCTGGGCTTGATCTCACAAATAGTGAGGTCATGACCTGAGCCTAAACCAAGAGTTGGATGCTTAACCACCTGAGCCACCCAGGTGCCCCTAGACTTCACTTTTAAAGCACAAGTTATAAAATAAAAAATATTAAGAATTTCAAGATGGTGAACATTAAACCAAGTGCAAGATCATACTGAGTGCAGGGTCCAATGTAGATGTACACCCATTAAGATGGCCCTTTAAGGGGCACCTGGGTGGCTTAGTCGGTTAAGCGTCCGACTTTCGCTTAGGTCATGATCTCGCGGTTCGTGGGTTCGAGCCCCGCGTCGGGCTCTGTGCTGACTGCCAGCTCAGAGCCTGGAGCCTGTTTCAGTCTGTGACTCCCTCTCTCTCTGACCCTCCCCTGCTCACGNAAAAAAAAAAAAAAAAAAGATGGCCCTTTAAGTAGTATCAAGAGGAAAGCCAGAAATTTCTCTAGGAAGATTTTGAGATAGAGAAGAACAGGTTATTTGAAACAGGGAGATCAGTGGTGATGATATTTAATATTTACAGGGAATAAATAGTTGATTCTTTTTTTCTTTTAACATTTATTTTAGTTTTTTGAGAGACAGAGACAGAGTATGAGCAGGGAAGGGGCAGACAGAGAGGGAGACACAGAATCTGAAGGAGGCTCCAGGCTCTGAGCTGTCAGCACAGAGACCGATGCAGGACTCGAATCCACAGCAGTGAGATCATGACCTGAGCCGAAGTTGGGCGCTCAACCAACTGAGCCACCCAGGCGCCTCAATAGTCACTTCTTTATTTGAGCCATTCCCCCCAAAATAGGCCAGAATGGAGAAAGTCAGAAAGAAGCTTTCTAGAATATAGATTTCTGACATATCCATACTATTAAATACTAAAAGAAAAATTAACATTAACATTTTTGCATTTAGAACACCTGTTCTGCTATGTTCAAAGAGAATAATTTTGGTCATTGGAAATCTACTGAAACAGGACATTTGAGTGCATGAAGTTTTATGTATCTGTTGGTTGGCAGGGTTAGGGCCTGATTGTTGAGAAGTAAATAAGCTAAGGAACCATGGGCTAAAGTTGAAAGGAGGGCAAATTGTCTTTCTAAATTTCAGCAGAAAGAAAAATTAGAAAGGGATAATGTTTTTAAATGAGAGTGAGGATGGATTTATGGACCTGCCATTCACATATGTTATACAAATGGGACTATGCCTATGAATTTAGTGGGGAAAAAATCTGAAATAATGGTCAGTAAAAATATCATTGCATTTGAGGAATCAAAACTATGGTTCCACAGAAGGGGAATATTCTTATTTTCTGGTATGAAACTCAGATTCCTGGGTTTCATCATAAAACTACTGAATCAGAATTACTGGGAAGAGGAACAGGAACTGACAGTATAAAGATGCTCTCTCTGTGACTGTTATCTAGACTAAAGTTTAAAAACTAAGGTTCACTGTTCAGATTTCCTTTTTCCCAAAGGCAATGAACATGTTTTGCATATGTTAAACTAACTGTGTTGCTTTTATTGTTTCTTTCTTTTTTTTTTTTTTTAACAATCCAGAGGTTCTGTCTTATAACAGAATTAACCAGCCTTTCCTATTTGAAGCACTCAGAGGCATTATGAAATTCTGATGGCCTTGTTCTATTCACCATTTCTGTGTATTTCAGAAATCAACAAGACAGAAACAGACAACTTTCTGAACAGTTGTAAGTGTAATATATTTCTTAAAATTGCATTACCTGAATGTAAAAAGTTAACACTGGATCATTTAGGCTTACTTTGTGTGATGCTATAGGGTCAGAATAAAGTTTGGTTTATCTGTGCACAGCTCATGGTGCTTTATCTTATCTTTGAAACACATTTTATTACTAAAGAGCAAAAAAAATGGAAGAACTTTGGAGTGGATATGTGGGTGCCTGTGGCAAAGGTATAGTGGAAGTGAATTGTACAGTTGTTAAAGAAGGGGAAAAAAGATTCAATGTTCTGACTGCAGATATCTACAATATACTCTCACAAATGTTTTCTAAAGATTATATAAAAGTAAACAGCATGTTAGCCTTTTTCAGCTATAGGCAGAAACTTGTTACTCTACACTAAAGAAAATCTTCATGATGATTGTTAATCCCATACTATGGAAATTTCAGGCAACTATGAAGTTGCGTATATATTGATAAAATTACTGAGGATTCAGATAGTATTTTTTTAAAGTTTATTTATTTTGAGGGAAAGAGAGAGCATGAGCAGGGGAGGGGCAAAGAAGGAGGGAGGGAGGGAGGGAGGGAGAGAGAGAGAGAGAGAGAGAGAAAGAAAATCCCAAGCAGGCTCCATGATGTCAACACAGAGCCAGACATGGGGCCCACACTCACAAACTGTGAGATCATGACCTGAGCTGAAATCCAGAGTTGGACGCTTAACTAACTGAGCCACCCCAACACCCCGCTTATATTTTAAAAGTACTGACTCTAGGCCTAGTATTTCCCTTCCCCTATAGCAGAGTACCCCACCATGATTTAGAGGATATATTTGATAATTATGGAGTTAGTACAAAATATATTTATCTTAAACTATGGAAGGAAATGTGCTACTTACCAGCTTAGACTATCATTTAGTTCACAAACTTGATTAAACATGAAGCCAAAGAATAATCCTGTTATGCAAATGGCATGTATTCTTGCCACCAATATTTATTGTCAGACTATTGTGTGCTAGTGGTGTATTAAGTAACAGAAATATAAAATGGATGGAATATAAACCCTGCATAAAGCAGCTCTTACTCTAATGAGACTAGATGTATGAGATTAATGCATGAACACATAATTCTCAAGCAATAGGTCTCAGGCAAGAGCAATTTTGACCCCCATGGGATCATGCCCTACTGTGACTTTGGATATCATGGTTGTGTGGGGGGGGATGCTACTGGTATCTAATATGTAAAGGCCAGGTATTCTTCTGAACATCGGATCATGCATAGGATAGCCTTCTACAATGATGAATTATGCATCTCAAAAACATCAATAAAGCCAAGGCTGAGAAAACCTTGTATAAATAATATATATACACATATATAATATTATACATGTATATGTATAAAATTAGTGTATATATCATTAGTGTATCTATATATATATAACTAGTATATATAATAAACCCTGTTATAAACAATGTTTATATATAAATAATATGTATAATTAGTGTATATATGATAACTAATTATATATATAATTAGTACTGGTAAGTATGCTAGCATATATTCATGTATATATACACAGACATATATACATATATATGTATATATATATACACACACATAGAGAGAGATGGTGATGATGGTAGAAGTATGAAAAAAGCCATAACTAATCCAGTTTGGAGGCAGAGGAATTGTTAGAGAAGGCATCCTAGAGAAGGTAATGACTGACTTAATCTTACAAGATGAATAGTTGTTAAATTAATGAACCACTATAGTTCAAGGAAAAGTAAGGACAAGAGAAAATGTTTGGAGCACAAAGTATGAAAAAAATTGAGATAGTAACACAATTTGATACTTAGAAGTAACTGCTAAGTAAGGCCTTGTCTCTCTTTGGCAGGCTGTGGGACACGAAGGAGTAAAACTTCAAGACAGAGTCTCAGGATCGTTGGCGGGACACCGGTGGAGGAGGGCGAATGGCCGTGGCAAGCTAGCCTGCAGTGGGATGGGATGCATCGCTGTGGAGCAACTTTAATTAATAGCACGTGGCTTGTGAGTGCCGCTCACTGCTTTAGAACGTAAGTCCTGAAACTTGTGAATGACTGGGGGTAAGCAAAGTGCACTGGTGTTTGGCAGGAAAGAAATACTTTGCGAAGTTTGAACCAGATGCATTTAAAATGAAGATAACATACGCAGCACAAAGAGTGGGATGCTCATAAACCTTAGTAAGAGGTTTAATGGTCTGGAAATGGAAATGGCGTCAAAGTACATGTAGAGAAATAATCCACTGATAAAGAAATAATAATAATTTGTCAAAGCAAGTAGGTGTTTTAAAGAAATTTTAAAAGCATCTTTGGACTGTGAGCCTGATGTCAAAAGGCGATAGGTCCCTGCTGTGTATCTATCAGGGATGGGGGCTGGGTGGATTGCAGATTTGACCTCAGTGGGGGAAATTCTACAAGGCAAGAAATAATTAAGTATGAAGAAATTTGGTAGTAACAAATTATACAACTGAATAAGTATTCCAAGGAATGAAGACCTTACAACTCAATGAAAAATGCCTTTGTATACAGGATAGTAATGTTTTGTTAAATCTATGTGTAGCCTTTTGAGTTTTCAGAGAAATGTATATGTTTGTGGGTAGAGAAGGTGGTACATGGAATACATTTAGTTCCTGCATTCTGTACAAAATACGCTTTCTGTATGTCTCTTGGAGTCACTTATTGCTAGAAATATCAAAAGACCCTAGGATCTGGAGTAAGCGACTCAGATGCAGAGTGGCATGTATTTCCTAAAAACCATGCCACTGTGGCATTTCTACCAGATCTTACTCCTGAGCCTGATTCTCAGGTTGAAAAGAGTTTATTTTTATACACAGAAACTGTAACTTTATTTTTATTTTTTTAAAGGTTTTTTATTTAACTTTGAGAGAGAGAGGGGCAGAGAGACAGAGAGACAGAGACAGAGTGCAAGCGGGGGAGGGGCAGAGAAAGAAGGAGACACAGAATCCGAAGCAGGCTCCAGGTTCTGAGCTGTCATCAAACAGCCTGAAGTGGGGCTTGAACCCATGAACTACAAAATTATGACCTGAGCTGAAGTTGGATGCTTAACCGACTGAGCCATCCAGGTGCCCAGCAATTGTAATATTAATAAGAAAACTTATGTTGACACAAGCAGCCTAAAATGTGTAATCTAAGTCCTTACACTGGTAGGGTGGTAAAGTGGAATTTACTCTTTATACTTTTTCCTCAGGTATAAGGACCCAACCAGATGGACTGCTTCTTTTGGAGTAACAATTAAGTCTCCAAAGATGAAGCAAGGCCTTCGAAGGATATTTGTCCATGAAAAATATAAGTATCCATCACATGACTATGACATTTCAGTTGTAGAACTTTCTAGCCCGGTTCCCTACACAAATGCCGTACACAGGATTTGTCTCCCTGATGCATCTCATGAGTTCCACCCAGGCGATGAGATATTTGTGACGGGATTTGGAGCACTGGAAAATGATGGTGAGCATCTGAAGACAAATTAAACCATAGTAACCCAATTTGGTATTCTAAGGCATTTAAAGAATGGAATGCCATTATGCCAAAATATGCTGGTGCATTAGTTCTATGGACCTGAGTAAGTCAGGTCCTATTTGTAAATTGTCATTTATAAGACACAAGATTCCTTCATTGCTTTAGGTTACCATCAAGTGGCTCATTACTACTATAGTGATGGTGCTTGGTAAGGTGTCTGAAATAGTAAATATGTCTTAATTTTTTTACTAAAGATGTAACTGCATAAGAGATTAGGAATCATTAACATACTTAATTCTTAAGATGAGAGAATCATAAAGCCACCATTCTCTCTACAAAATTACATTCTATGTTTCACAATGGGAAAGAAGTCACTTAAACAACATGAGGTTCTCTCAGAAGTACCTAACTTTTTATTTAAAGTATTTAGGAAATCGTTCTTTTCCCAAATATTACTGTACCTGAAAAGATATGTATCCTAAATTGCCATTTTATCCAACAATTATGAAAGATTTTCTCAAAGTTTATAGATTATATGAATATCTACAAACATAAAGACTTTTTTCCCTTTAGGTAGTGGTCAAAATCATCTTCGGCAAGTACAGGTGGATCTAATAGACACTAAAACCTGTAATGAACCCCAATCTTACAATGGTGCCATCACTCCTAGAATGTTGTGTGCTGGCTCCTTGAAAGGAAAAAGAGATGCATGCCAGGTACGTGGTTTGACCAATAGTATGCTGTGTAATTTTTTGTTCACTTTTTATTTTGAAATCATTATAATTCACAGAGGTTGACAGAGGGGTCTCATGTATTCTTCACCTCGTTTCCCCCAAATGTTACATCTCACATCCTATAGTACAATAGAAAAGCTGGGAAGTTGACATTGGTACAATGTGTGCTTCTAGTTCTATGGCATGTTTTTACATGTGCAGAGTTGTGTAACCATCACTCCAGCTGAGAACTCTTCCATCACCACAAAGATCTCTTTTATAATAACACTTACTTCTTTATTGCTTTCTTTTTTATCTTTTTATTAAAAATTCCAGTTATTTAGCATATAGTGCAATATTAGTTTCCAGTGTACAATATAGTGATTCGAGAGTCTCATGTCACACCCCAAGCTCATCATTACAAGCATAATCCTTAATCCTCATCACCTATTTAACCCATTCTCCCACCCACCTCCTTTCTGGTAACCATCAGTTTGTTCTCTATTGTTAAGAGTATTTCTTGGTTTGCTTCCCTCTCTCTTTTCTCCCTTTGTTCATTTGTTTTGTTTCTTAAATGCCACATCTGAGTGAAATCATATGGTATTTGTCTTTCTCTGACTGACTTATTTTGCTTAGCATAATACTCTCTAGCTCCATCAATGTCATTACAAATGGCAAAATTTCATTCTTTTTTATGGCCAAGTAATATTCCATTGTATATATGTATGTATGTATGTATGTATACCACATCTTCTTTATCCATTCACTAGTCGAGGGACATTTGGGATGTTTCCATGATTTGGCTATTATAGATAATGTTGCTATTAGGGGAACGTATACCCCTTTGAATTAGTACTTTTGTAAACTTTGGGTAAATACTTAGTAGAGCAGTTGTTGTATTGTAGGGCAGTTCTATTTTTAACTTTTTGAGGAAACTCCATATGGTTTTCCAGAGTGGCTGCACCAGTTTACATTTCCACCAACAGTGCAAGAGGGTTCCCCTTTTTCTACATCCTCCCCAGCATCTGTTCTTTCTTGTATTACTGATTTTAGTCATTGTGACAGGTGTGAGGTGATACTCAAATCAAAACTACAATGAGTAGTTTCCCTGATGATGAGTGATGTTGAGCATCTTTTCATGTGACTATTGGCCATCTGTATATCTTCTTTGGAAAAATGTCTATTCATGCCCATTTTTAATTGGGTTATTCATTTTTGTGTTGGGTTTTATAAGTTCTTTATATATTTTAGACACTAACCCTTTATCAGATATGTCATTTGCAAATATCTTCTCCCATTCTGGAAGTTGAATTTTGGTTTGTGGGTTATTTCCTTTGTTGTACAGTAGCTTTTTATTTTGATGAGGTCCCAATAGTTTATTTTTGCTTTTGTTTCCCTTGCCTCTGGAGACATATCTAGAAAGCAGCTGCTATAGTGGATGTCAATCCTCTATCACTCTTTCATCACTAATATCTACCGATCATTAATCAGTTTTCCATCTCTATAATTTTGTAATTCCATGAGTGTTAAATAAATAGAATCATACTGTGGCTTTTTTAAGAATTCCATTTTGATTTAACTATTAGTGTTTTTGTTTTTTCTTCTTTCATAGTTTATTGTCAAGTTGGATTCCATATAACAGCCAGTGCTCATCCCAAAAAGTACCCTCCTCCATGCTCTATTAGTGTTTTTGACTAGTCTATCTCTGTGGAAAAGGTTCTGTAGTTCTTCTAAGTTGTATACACATAACTTATCACAGTCTACTGGTGTTGAGATTTTACTGGTTTGAATGTAAGTAGAATAGAAAACTTACTTCCCCTTAAGTCTCTTTACCCTTCTCCATTTATAATGATAATATGATAAATATAAATTTCAATATTTCCTCTACATACATTGAGAACAACATTAGATAATGTTTTTGCTTAAGTTCCAAACATAACTTAGAAACTCAAGAGGAGAAGGAAAGTATATTTATTCATAGTTTTATTCTTTATTCCTTCCTGGTTTTCTAAGATTATTTTTTATTATTCCTTTTATGTTTTAGGAACTTCCATTAGCCATTTTTTTTTAAATGTAAATCTACTGATGGCAAATTCCCTCAGATTTTCTGTCTGTGAAATTCTTAATTTTTTATTCATTCCTGAAACATATTTTGTATGTATGCAATAACATTCTAAAAAAACAAATGTATCTACCATAATCTAAAAATACTGTATTGCTAAAACTTGCTAATCATCATCTGAGCTTTCAGTGAGTTATAATCTTTTTGCTGGTCGGTGGGGGGTTCTTTCCTCAATGTTGATGGCTGATTACTGATGAGGGTAGTGGTTGCTGAAGGTTGAGGTGTCTGAGGCAATTTCTTAAAATAAGATAACAATTAAGTTTGACACATAGATGGACTATTCCTTTCATGAATGATTTCTCTATAGCATGTGATGCTGTTTGATAGCATTTTATCCACAATAGAACTTCTTTCAAATTGGGATCAATCCTTTCAAACTCTGTCACTTTTTTATCAACTAAATTTATATAATATTCTAATCCCTTGTCATTACAACAATCTTCACAACATCTTCACCAGGAGATTCCTTCTCAAGAAACTACTTTCTTTGCTCATCCATAAGAAGCAATTTCTTATCCATTAGAGTTTTATCATGAGATTACAGCAATTCAGTCACATCTTCAGGCTCCACTTTTAATTCTTGTTCTCTTGTTATTTCCATCACATCTGATATGATTCCTCTATTGAAGTCTCACACCCTAAAGTCATCCATGGGTGTTGGTATCAATTTCTTCCAAATTCCATTTACTGCCAATATTCCTGAATGTTCTTAAAGGCATCTAGAATGGTAAATTCTTCCCAGAATATCTTTAATTTACTTCACCCAGATCCAGCAGAGGAATCACTATTTATGGCAGCTATAACCTTACCAAATGTATTTCTTAAAAAAGTAATACCTGAAAGTCAAAATTAGTCTTTGGCCCATGGGTTGCAGAATGGGTGTTATGTTAAATAGGCATGAAAACAACATTAATCTTTTTTTTTTAATGTTTACTTATTTTTGAAAGACAGAAAGAGGCACAAAGCACGAGTAGGGGAGGGACAGAGAAAGAGGGAGACACAGAATCCAAAGCAGGCTCCAGGCTTCGAGCTGTCAGCACAGAGCCCAATGTGGGGGCTTGAACTCACAAACTGCGATATCATGCCCCGAGCTGAAGTTGGATGCTTAACCGAGCCACCCAGGACCCCTGAAAACAACATTAATCTTGTTGTGTCTTCAGAGCTCTTGGGGAGCCAGATATACTGTCAATGAACAGTAATATTTTAAAAGAAATATTTTTTTTGAGCAGTACTTCTTGACAGTGGACTTAAAATATTCTGTAAAGTATGCTGTAAACATGTACTGTCATCCAGGCTTTATTGTTCCATTTCTAGAGCACAGGAAGAGTAGATCTATAATAATTCTTAAGGTTCCTAGGATTTTTCAGAATGGTATATGAGGATTGGCTTCAACTGAAAGTCACAAGCTGCATTAAGTCTGTAACAAGAGAGTCAGCCTGTCCTTTGAAGATTTGAAGCCAGGCATTGACTTCTCTTTAACTATGGAAGTCTTAGGATCTTTCTCTGATAGAAGGCTGTTTCATGTACACTGAAAATCTGTTTGTTTAGTGAAGCAGCCTTCATTAATTATCTTAGTTCTTCCGGATAACTTGGCGCAGTTTCTATATCAGTATCTACTTTGTCACCTTGCACTTTGATGTTATCGTGACAACTTCTTTCCTTAAACCTCATGAATAAATCTCTGTTAGCTTCAACCTTATCTCATGCAGCTTCCTCACCTCTTGTAACCTTCCAGAATTGAAGAGAGGTAGGGTCTTGCATTGACTTAAGGGAACGTTGTGACTTGTTTAATCTTCTATCCAGACCACTAAAACTTATTCTATATCAACAATAAGGCTGTTTTGTTTCCTTATCATTTGTGTGTTTACTGAAGTAGCCATTTTTATTTCCTTCAAGAAATTTTCCTTTGTGTTCACAACTTGGGTGTTTGATGCAAGAGGCCTAGCTTTCAGCCTGTCTCAGCCTTTGACATGCCTTCTTCACTAAGTTTAATCATTTCTAGCTTTTGGCTTAAAGTGAAAGACATGCAGTGCATGTGGGTGGTTCAGTTGATTAAGCGTCTGACTCTTGATTTGGGCTCAGGTCATTATCTCATGAGATTCAGCTGGGCGTCCAGCTCTGTGCTGACAGTATGGAGCCTACTTGGGATTCTCTCTCTTCTTCTCTCTTTTTCCCTCCCCAGATCATGCTCTCTCCAACTAAATAAATAAACATTTAAACAATAAAAAAGTGAGAGATATGCAACTTTCACTTGAACTCTTTGGCCATTGTAGGGTTATTAATTGGACTAATTTCAATATTGTTATGTCTTTGGGAATAGGCAGGCCTGAGAGGAGAGAGAGAGAGAGAGAACGAGAGAGAGAAAGAGAGGGAAACAGCTGGTTGGTGGAGCAGTCAGAACACGCACAATATTTATTAAGTTTCGCCTCTAATAGGGACACAGTTTATAGCACCCCAAAACAATTACAACAGTAATATCAAAGGTCACTGACCACAGGTCACCATAATAAACATGATAATAATGAACAAGTTTGAAGTATTATGAGAATTACCAAACTGTGACACAGAGACACAAAATGGAAAAACTTCCTAACAAAGGATTGCCATAAACCTCCTATTTGTAAAAAAATGCAGAATCTGTAAAGTACAATAAAGTATAAAAAAATAAGCAAATGCCTGTATCTGTTTTTCCATTTTCAAGTTTCTTCTTTATTTTATTGGGTTTTATTATTCTTGAAGTCTTCTTTTACTTTTATATCTTTTTCACATACAATCGATTAAGACTTAGGAGATATTTCCCCCCTTTACCATATCTTCCAAATTTATCGCTGTCCCCATTCTTTCTCTTTAACATCCTAGTCTATTCCTTCACTCTTTCATCTCTTAACCACTAAAATTGCTTCCTGGTTTGGCTCTTCTAGTTTCAGAAGTTTCTGTTATGATATGTACATTCCTGAATAAACTTCCTGTTCTCACTAAACCTCTCATTAAAAATAACAGGACGTATGGGGAATATAGGACTAGAGACAGAGCAACAGACCCTTCAGAGGCTAGACAACTTTGTAACCAGAGAATTAACAATACAAGCAAAATTTTGCCTTGAAAAATAACTTGGACAGTGTGGACAGTCAGAATGCACAGTGGGGCTGGCACCGACTTAGGGTTTGATAAAAATGCACAGAAACAACAGAGTGGAAGTATGAGCTCGCTGGGGCCGAGACAATGAGCATGAGAGAGTATTCCTGAGCCAAGGAGAAAGTGCAACCTGCCAGGATGCATGAACTAAGTGAGGCTGTGGTGTTCTCTGGCAGAGGGAGTCCAGAGCACAGACACTTTTAAAATATTTTCTTAAATATTTAAATATATAAATAATATATAAATATTAGTATTGAATATATAAATATTAAAATATTTTCTTAAATAGAGCCCCAAACACTTCTACCTGTGCAACAGCTCAGTTGAGAGCCTTTTTCTCTTTTTCTGAATGTCATAATTTTACTTCCATTATTCTGGCTTCTCTGCGCAAGACAAAACATGTATAAATCATCACAATTTCCATCTTATAATGACATAATTCCCCAATTCACCAGTCATGTGTGACCTAATTAGTTTCAGCAGGATAGACTATCTTTCTCTTTAAAAAAATTTTTTTAATGTTTATTTATTTTTGAGAATGACAGAGACGGAGTGGGAGTGGGAGAAGGGCAGAGAGAGAGGGAGACACAGAATCTGAAGCAGGCTCCAGGCTCTGGGCTGTCAGCACAGAGCCAGACATGGGGCTCAAACTCACAAACCGTGAGATCATGACCTGAGCCAAAGTCAGACACTTAACTGACTGAGCCACCCAGGAGCCCCGCATTTTCCCTTTTTGATACCTGCTGGTGGACATCACCTGATGTACCTTGTAAGGCTGTTAGTTATACTGCTATCTTTTTCCTTCCATTGCTTTATTCTCAGACTCATTTATTCTTGTCTCTTAAGCAGATTTACATTTTGTTGTCTCTGGAATCTTCTATTTCTTCATCCTAATCTTCTCTACCTTCATATAGGCTTGGGTTTCAGTTACCAAAATGTTTTATCTGTATGCTACCTGTGTTTACACTCTTTTTATATCTCCTACTGCATACGAGGCTATAGATTAACACTTATTGGTAACTTGATTTAAAAATTACAACATATTCCAATTTCAGTTATTATTAGTATTAGTTAATATTTTTACAGAAAAAAAGAAAATGCACAAAGAAGTTAATATAATGCAGAGGGGGAAAAGCTGAATGTCTGGATTAGAGCACTCTGGATTCAAATTCAGTTCTCCACTGAATACATGTGTCATCAGGCAAATTACTTAATTTCTCAGAGTTTTGATTTCCCTATTGTTAAAATGGAGAAAATGAAACCTCACTCCATATTTTGTTGTCAGAATTAACATGAGTTAGTAAGGTAATATGTTAATTAAGAGCTCCATAGAATGCTGAACATTTAATGGCTGGTCAGTACTAAAGACCCCAGGATTATGAGGAAAAATCAGCCTGTACCTTATTTTTCTGAGCTGTATAAAGAAATATCCCTCTGGAGTTCACAAGGCATAAACAGTTGGAATTAGTGGTTTTAAATATGTATTTACTAAGTTCTGTTTTATGCCAGGCTCTATGCTAAGCACTTTATATTTACTGTCTTGTATAATCTTCAAAATTATCATCAGAGGTAGGTATTATTAGGAGCCTTACAAATATGTAAATTAAAGGTCTTAACCAGCTGGAAGAGCCAGACTTGAGATTTAAACCCAGGTGTCCGACTCTAGTGTCTGTCCTTATATCAGTAATAGACTCTTCACCCTTCTTTTGGGAGCTATGTCACACAGATAAA
Organism: Hyaena hyaena; assembly: GCF_003009895.1. NCBI lineage: Eukaryota > Metazoa > Chordata > Mammalia > Carnivora > Hyaenidae > Hyaena > Hyaena hyaena. The sequence goes on along the minus strand of NW_024081478.1, from coordinate 580,368 downwards.
GAATATGAGGAATTATTTTCTCAGATGTACCAGATAAGAGTTCTCTTCTCCAAAGTGATGGCGCCTTTAATCTCAGTGCACCGACCTCTGAATCTAAGCCAGTGCTGCAGGTACTGGACCTCCTCCCTTATGTGAATTACTGACACAGGGCATCACTTCTGCATCTGAGCGCACTGAGTTTTGAAAACTGCCCCTTTCATTAAATTCAAGTTAGAAAAATAACAAAAACCGCTTTAATGAACTGAATTATTAATCACCAATCTCTCTCTTCTCCTGTAGGGTGACTCCGGAGGACCACTGGTTAGTCCAGATGCTAGAGATATCTGGTATCTTGCTGGAATAGTGAGCTGGGGAGATGAATGTGGGCAACCTAATAAGCCTGGTGTTTATACTAGAGTGACTGCTTTCCGGGACTGGATCCATTCCAAAACTGGTATCTAAGAGAGAAAAGTCTAGTAGAATGGAACACATTTTTGTGTCTAGGCTGTTCTCAAAGATGCAGAATGGCAGAAGTCTCGCAGGTCGCTCGGATCTGACCCATCTAACTAATCCGTTTGTTTGGTGCATGTATTTCCTTGCTAGCGCTGCTCCACACTGAGCGCCCTGCTTCTGCCAGATAGATTCTGTCCCAATGTGCATTCATTTGTTTTCTAGAAATTTTCTCATCGAAATTTTGGCTTGTTGATGTACATTTCTTATGCATATATACAATTGGAAGCGATTCCTTCTTTCATTTCCCCAGCTTCTCTCATCTTAGTAAACCTGTTTTCAAGGTGCAGGACAAAGGGTGAAAGGAAATGTTAAAAAGGAAAGAATTCTATTTTTATGTACAAAAAAGTATTAGGAGTTTTCTCCTTAAAGGAATGAGGAAAATGATCATATTCATGATGACAGGTCAGCCAAACAGAAAGCAGAATACCAAATACTTAATGATGGAGAAAGAATGGAAATTAAGTTAAGGAAATACAGAGAAACTAAGATACAGTTTTATTTTCATTTCTAGCTAACAACAATGGTGATAAATGTGGGGACAATTGTGTTTTCCTGTGGCCTACAATAATTATACAGACTCTATATAATGTACTTGTGCTAAGTGAAAGCAAATAATATTTATTTAACCTTGCACTGCTGAAGATATCAATATATTGTAACGAAAACATCATCCATTTACTTGATATGATGATAGTCCATGAAGAAGGGGAAGATGGAAAAATACCACTACTCAATTCTTTTAAACATCACCACTGCAAATTCTTTTTCAAAAAAGCAATTTTAAAAGTGCTTGTGTCATGTGTTTAAAGCTTTTCCAGCTACAAAGCCTTGAGGGGAATCAGGTCCAGGTGTTAGTGGATAGTTGTAGTCACGCAAATGGAGGTCAGACCTCCATTTTGAGATGATTACACATCTTTGCCTGCTACCTGCTTTTCCAGCCCGTGCTTGGGCCCCTGGCCTCGGACTTCTCTGGGCTTGGATGGAAGATATCCCAGGAGGTTATCCTGGAAACAGCCTCCCTTCTCTGTCTAGAATGGCACTGAATTGCCAACTACTTCCATACAAAACTGAAAAATAAAAGCCAAGTGCCAGCCATTTCCAGAATTCTACTTTCGGTAATTTACTAAGCTGTGAGAGACATAACAGACAAGTGATCTGCCATTATGAAGTTAGAACTCATGCCGTGTCAATGGTGAAATTTCACTAAACTTTTCATTACCCTTACCTCCTTGTATACAGCTAGTCACCCAAATTCTCTATTGGGCCATAACCACTTTGAAAACCACGATCAGTAGGAAAAATGTGACTTCTACTGACCCAAATAGTGTTAGCATGTGAACTGGTAAAATTTAGGCACTTGGCTGAAATAAGCTGAAAACTGACATGAATTGACAGTGTTTGATATTTTGCACAAATTATTTTTGTTTCATTTAATATTCTGAAAAAAATAAAATTTGAGGCGAGTGATGAGTTTTAAACAAAGATTTAAGTACATTTCAAACTAAATTACTCTCAGTGTTTCATTCAAAATTGATCTCCCTGTTTCAGTACCTTCCGTAGTTGGGCCTCTAGATGGCGCCTGCAAGCTGTGGGAAGATAGAAAAAGATGTCTGGATCTTCAAGTGGTAAACATGGTAGTAGAAACTCTGTTTGAGGGTCTTATAAAACCAAAAGAATACAATTCCTCTCTTTGAAGGCATTTGATTTATAAATGAGTACATGTAAATTGACATCATGATTAATATTTCCCAGACTTCTAGAGGTGAGTTTCCAAACTAAGAATTTATAACGTGTGATGTGAGGCATTTCTTCTCCAAGCCAACTGGAAGAGATTTAAATTAAGGAGAAATGTTAGAAGTTTAATTTCACAATGGCACCACAGGCCTCAGAGAAATACTTTTTATACTTTCTTTTACAAAATTAGACAAACAGAGGTTGGGTCACAATGAAAATATGAGTAGTAGTTCAAACTTTAAGTGCACAGAAAAATAGGTAATATGATGTCATACTTTTAAAATAACTTCTTTTGAAAGATAACATATAGAGGGTTTCAGCATTTTTGACCATGTCTATTTTAACTATGCCATTGGAGAAAGTTAAGAAACCATAACTGGAATAATATTTATTAATTGTACAAGTGGTAGGGAGTTCTTTTTATATCTTTTATCTCTCTTCCCACAGTACCTAGGAAAGTACTCTGTATGTCATAGTCTTTCAATAAGTGTTGCTCTATATTTTTATTATGCAGAAAACACAGCTTTATTATTGTTTACACATTGACTTTAAGAAGTAATCCAGATTTTACATTAACTGTGTGATTTAAGCCAGGTGATTAAACACTCTAAACCTCAATATACTCACTTATAAGACAGGGATAACAATATTTACCTCAAATACTTGATTGTAGATATTAAAATGAGGTAACATTTGAAAGTGCTTAGTAGAGTTCTTGGAACATAGTAGGTGCTCAAGAAATGGCAGCTATTGTAACTATTAATGTAATTAAACTACAATCTTGTTTTAAACAATTGGCACTTGATCATAATAGCTTGAATAGACGTTTTTGAAATGAAGAGATAATTAGAATAATAGAATGGGCTGATTTCTTGTTTAGTGATGACTTCTCCTGGAAGCCTTCCTTGACTCCCTCAAGTGAATATAACATCCTCTTTTCTGAAATCCTTACCATCTAAAAAATACACTTGAAAAATTTTTTCAGATAATCATAGATTCACATATAGTTGTAAAATATAATACAGAGAGATCCTGTGTATCACCTACCTAGTTTCCCACAATGGTAAACATCTTGCTTAGCTATAATATAATATCACAAAGTTGACATTGACCATCCATCAGCCTTATTCAGATTTCCCCAGTTTCCAAAACATGCAGTTATGTGGGTATGTGTGTATTTAATTCTGTAATTTTATCACATATGGATTTATGTAACCACCACCATAGATGAGGCACAGCATAGTTTGATCTCAAGTATCCCTCGAACTACCCATAGCCACCTGGCTCCTTCCCTATCCCTGTTCTCAGTCTCTAACTCTTGGTACCCATTAAACTGTTCTAAATGTTTATGATTTTGTCAATTCAAGAATGGTAATGGAACCATACTGTATGAAACCTTTAGAGGTTAGCTTTTTCACTCAACATAATTCCATTGGCATCAATCCAGACTATGTGTGTCAATAGTTCATTCTTTCATTGCTGAATAGCATTCTACGGTATGGATGTACCTCAGTTTGTTTAAGCATTCACTCATTGAAGGGCATTTGAGTTGTGTACAATTTTTGACCATCATGAATAAAGCTACTATAACATTTGTGTGTCGGTGTGTAGATTTTGTGTTCATTTCTTTGGGACTAATACCCTAGACTGCATTAATGGTCATATGGTAAGCACATACTTAGCTTTTATTTTATTTTATTTTTTTTTTAATATTTTTTTATTTATTTCTAGGAGAGAGAGAGAGAGAGAGCGTGAGCAGGGGAGGGTCAGAGACAGAGGGAGTCACAGACCGAAACAGGCTCCAGGCTCCGAGCTGGCAGTCAGCACAGAGCCCGACGCGGGGCTCGAACCCACGAACCGCGAGATCATGACCTAAGCGAAAGTCGGACGCTTAACCGACTAAGCCACCCAGGCGCCCCGCACATACTTAGCTTTTAAAGAAAATGTTATATTCTTTTCAGCTGGCTTCTTACCATTTTTTTAACTTTTCTGTACCTACACTCTCTCCTCACGTTTTCTAAAACTTTTTTTTAAAGTTTATTTATTTTCAAAGAGAGACAGAGACAGAGACAGAGGATAAACATGGGAGGGGCAGAGAGAGAGAGAGAGAGAGAGAGAGAATCCCAAGCAGGCTCTGTGCTGGCATGGCAGAGCCTGACATGGGACTTGATCCCATGACCTTGAGATCATGAGCTGAGCTGAAAACAAGAGCTGGATGCTCAACCGACTGAGCCACCCAGGCACGCCTCGCCATGTTTTTTAGATATGTGTGAGTAGACCTGATTTCAACAACTAGACCATAAGCCCCCTTGGGTGGGGACCATGACCGTTCCATTTTATAAGCTTTGTAGTTCTTAGGAAAGTATAATATTTATGGCACATACTCAATAAAGATTTATTAAGTAAACATTGAAGACAGTAATAAAAGGAAGCAAACAGCAATACATGAGAAATTTTACAAAAAGAATTACTTTGGGTTGAAAACATGAACAGTATTGCCTTCATGAATGCATTATGCCATAATTTTTTATTTCTGGATTTTACTACAGTACCTCCAAGTATGTCATATTGCTTGATATATAATCTTGCTATCCACATTTTCCCACATGGTATACAATCAAATACAGACTAAAAGACATGGATTATATAATGATCTTATCCTTGTGCCTGTTTATTTCCTGATACATAATGTATTTGATGACTTTCTAATGCATATGTATCAATTTCTACACTGTACTAGTGGAGTGGATTCTAGTACAAGGATATACATCATATGTACTTTTTGGTATTAATTTTTATCACCCTGACTATAATTTTTTTGCCCTAATAACATTTTTTATTGTACAACTCTCAAGGTGGGATGGAAGACAAGCCTGTGAGACGTAATTAGATGTTCCTTAGTTGACACCGATCCATTAATAATACTTTGGCACAGCTGTAGCCAGTTTAAATAAATGCCACTGTCCATCACTGTAATCACTGCCCTGCACAAACCTTTGACTCCTGCTCCTCATTCTTGCTTCACCACCCTATGACATTTGCTTTTTACCACAACCCTGATAAAATCCATATCTCCACCTACTCTTTTTCTATATTGTGCCACTGAACATGTTTGGAGAAAAGTGCAAAACCACACTGACAGGTCTAACTTCAAATCCATGATCACAAACCTCCAGGACACACTCAGGGCTTCCTTACTGTTCACCTTCCCATTCTCCTAGATTTCTTTTTCACATTTTTCCACTCCTCAACTTCCCTATCACCTCCTTCTGCATTCCCAATTCTCCACTGATGATGTTGCTTCTCACCTCCTTCGCTGAAAATTGAAGCATTCTGAAGAAGCCCTCCACCACCTCTTTTCGTGTGTCAGCAGCTGCTCCCGCACGCCTGGCTTTCCTACCTGTTGCCTCATGTGCTCTTATTAAAACCCAGTCCCTCCACCCATACACTAGATCCCTAGTAATTTTCTCACCTATGTAAGTAATTCACTCCAACAACTCCACCCTCCCACTCCTATATCAAATTTTCTTTTTGTTATGTTCTCAATCTTAAAACAGACACACACTCACCCAAAAATGATCTTGACTCAGCTTTTTCTACCAGTTGCAGCTCCAAGACTTTGCAGGAAAGCTTTTTGAAAAAAATCAGTCTATATTTACTACCTGTTTACTACCTCCTATACCTCTGCTTCTGTTATGCCTTAAACACATTTCAATCAAATTTTGGCTTCATAATTTCACTAAAATTGCTCTTCACAAGGACATTAATAGTCCCAGGTTGCTAAATCTAATGGGGAGTTCTCATCTTACGTGTCTCATCCATAGCATTTGGCACAGTTAATCCCTTCTTCCTCCTTCCTAGACCTTCTTTTTCTGTCAGGTCACTTCATATTCCCGAGTTCCTGCTACTCTCAGACTTTGTACTCACAGACAGTCTCATTTTCTGGTTGCCACCTTAGTCCTTGACCTCCTAACGTTGGCTTACACCTGGGCTAAGACCTTGTTACTCTTCCTTGGTGATCTCATTCAGTCTCATGGTTTTAAATATCATCTACATGATGACATTTCCACATTTTAATCTTTGGCTCAGACCTCTCTTCCCAAATCCAAACTCCTATGTCCAATTGCCTATTGGTATCTGCATTATTGGCATCTCTATTAAGGTGTCTAATAGCCATTTCTTTTTTTTTTTTTTAATATTTTTATTTATTTCTAGGAGAGAGAGAGACAGTGTGAGCAGGGGAGGGTCAGAGAGAGAGGGAGATACAGACTCTGAAATAGGATCCAGGCTCTAAGCCGGCAGTCAGCACAGAGCCTGACGCCGGGCCCGAGCCCACGAACCGCGAGATCATGACCTAAGCGAAAGTCGGACGCTTAACCGACTAAGCCACCCAGGAGCCCCTCTAATAGCTATTTCTTTAAAAAATGTTTTTTAGAGCTTATTTTTGAGAAAGAGACAGAGCATGAGCAGGGGAGGGGCAGAGAGAGAGAGGGAGACACAGAATTTGAAGCAGTCTCCAGGCTCCAAGCTGCAGCACAGAGTCTGAAGTTGGGCTCAAACTCATGAGCTGTGAGATCATGACCTGAGCTGAAGCTGGATGCTTAACAGACTGAGCCACCCATGAGCCCCTCTAATAACCATTTCAAACACAATATGTCTTGTCTCCAAACATGTTGTACTCACTGTCTTCCCCACTTCAGCCAATGCCATTCTTCCAGTTCTTCAGGCCCTAAACCTCTTGGCTTCTCTCTTTCTCTCACATCCCACATCTAAAATTTTCTAGTATCATAATATTCTCTAGAATCTTGTCTAAACGCAAGCTCACTTGTCAATTGTTTAAATTTATCTCTGCTCCTTTTTGAAAAGAATATCATTTGCTACTTTTTCCATTCTCTGAATCTCCAAAATTCCCAAGACTTTAACTTCAGTAGTTCAGTAATCATTTTCAACTATTCTTATTACTGTGGAAGAGAGTTCATTCTGGAAAAATAAGCATGAAAGCATTTGTAACAGCAGAGTAGCTTCCCAAAATCTTTCTTTCCATTTGAGCTTATGCTATTTGTAATTTAGCCTCCTGTTCACGGTTGTCAAGGCCCCTCAGTTAGCCTGCATCTTAAACTGTTCATTTGGGGGGTGCCTGGGGGCTCAGTCGGTTAAGCGTCTGATTTCGGCTCAGGTCATGATCTCAAGGTTCGTGGGTTCGAGCCCCGCATCGGGCTCTGTGTTGAACACCTAGCTCAGAGCCTGGAGCCTGTTTCAGATTCTGTATCTCCTCTCTCTCTCTGACCTTCCCCTGCTCACGTTGTCTCTCTCTCTCTCAGAAATAAATAAAACATTTAAAAAAATTGTTCATTTGGTTATTGAAATATAGTTGCCACATAATGTTATATTTAGTTTTAGGTACAACATAGTGATCTGACAAATTTATACATTATGCTATGCTTACCATAAGTGTACCTACCATCTGTCACCATATGACACTATTACAATACCATTTATTTCCTATGCTGTACCTTTCATTCCTGTGACTAATTCATACTGTAACTAGAAACCTGTATCTGTAGCTTACTCTCTTTACACATCAATTGGAATAATCAACTTGTCTGGGCATTTAGTGACAGGAATTAGTTCCAGTGTTTTCAACTGCCAAAATTTATATTTCCAGCTAAAACCTTTTCAATGAACTCCAGTCTCATATAAGTAATTGCCTATTCAACAGCTCTCCATAGACATCTAAAAGCTCCCTCTAATGGAGCATGTCTAAAAATGAGGCCTTGATTTCCAACTCCCATACCTTAGTTTTTCTAAGTGTTCCATCTCAGTGGCATCACCACGACCCAGTTGCTCAGGCCCCAAAGTTCCCACCACATTCAATCCATTAGACTTACAAAATATACCAGATTTTGGCAAGTTTTTACTGCCTTTGCAGTCCAAGTAGCCATTTTTCACACCTAGACAACTACAACAGCCTTTTAACTCTCTCTTTCTCCTACTTCACCCTGCCATTCAGTTTCTTGCCTCACAAAGCAGCCACTTGGAGCCTTTTGAAGTATTTGAACACTGCCCCTCCCCTGCTCTCTCTCTGTCTCTCTGTCTCAAAAATAAATAAACATTAAAAAACCCAACCTTTTAATGGCCTTCCAACTGAGCTTAGAATAAAATTCAAAGTTCTCATTACATTCTATAAGGTTCAGTGTTTTACTTTGGACATTACTTCTATAATTTCTTATCTTTCTACTCTTTCTCTAACTCTTCAACTACTTGGTTACTTTGCTGTCCCTCAAGCATTTCATGAATTCTCCTGCCTCCACACTTTGATTTTTGCTGCTTTTCTACCTGGGAAGCTATTTCCCTAAATAGTCATATGGTTTTCCCTGTTCTCATTTCATTCAAGTCTCTGCTCAGATGTTGATCTCTCAGAGAAGACTACTTTGACCATTGTATCTTGTATAATTGCTTCTGTTACTCATTTTCCTTTTACCATACTTTTACATATCTTTATAGCAATCATTTCTACACACACACATACATGCACACACATGTATACACACATACACACACTCACACAGAGTATAATCCAGTATAATCTCATTTTAATTATATCTGCAAAGATTATTTTTCCAAATAAGGTCACAATCTTCTGGAAAGTTGCAAAAATACTAAACAGTGTTCCCTTATAGTACTCACCTCACCATGTCTAATGCAAACATTAACCACAGTACAATTACCAAGAACAGGAAATAACATTAGTGCAATATTATTAGTTAACCTACAGCCCTTATTTGAGTTATTAAAAAGTGGCAGTTGGGTGCTGAAGGGTATACTAATGATTTCTTTTACTACTTTCGGTACATGCCTAAAAAGATGAGACCTCTGGTCTCATCTTTTCAGGATTAAAACTCTTTAAAATTTTAAAGGAAATACAGTAACTTCTTTAGCTCCTAGAGTTTCTTTTTGTTATAACTCATTTGAATACTCTTAGAGCAATGGTTTTCAGATCTTGGTGTCTATAAACTTACCAGGGTTATTTGTCAACAATTCGTCTTGGGCCCTATCCCTACACCTATATACAGTTGGGCTGGGGGGGGGGCTAGGAATCTGCAGTTTAAACAATCATTTGCTGATGGGTCACTCTTTGATGAACATAGGAGTAAAGGCCAATTTGGCAGAAATCAATGTGGTATACTGAAGGGCTTTTGAAAGATCTTTCATCAATTAGCTTTCAACTTGACTTTTTTAAAAATGACTCACGTACAAACATGAGTTCTTATATTTTACTATTTATATCAGTTCTTATATTTTACTATTAAAGCATGCATGCATTACCTGGAGGAACACATAGGTTACCTGTATTTTTTTTTTTCCTGATATAAAATGTCATCCTATCTGGTAGCTACATCACGCAAGAGAGAATGGGAACAAGATACAGGATAGAACCTCAACAGCCACAAACCCTGTGAATTATCCTCAAGGCAGTAAAATCAGTCCTATTACAACCCAGCCTCTAGAGGTGGGGAAGCAAATAGCTCACACACACAGAAAACTGTATTGACTCCAGTTAGCACAACACCAAAATGTTTGTACCTTCCCATTTCCCCCCCAATATTATGTAATTCACTCTGCAAACATACTTCAACTGTCAGCCCTAACCCTCTTTGGTGCACAAATTCTACATTTACCACCGCCTCTGCTGCATGGTCCTCCTATGTACCTACTGGCCACTTAGAAACTTTGTAGGGCCAATCATATATTCTAATACATTAAGACATGATATTAATAATAGGTCTATTATCTTAATTAATATATTTTTATGTACACATGTAGACTTTAGTAATTAAATTTTGTGACGTTCAAGAAATTCAGAAAACAGGGGCGCCTGGATGGCTTAGTTGGTTAAGCATCCGACTTTCGCTTAGATCATGATCTCGCGGTTCGTGGGTTCGAGTCCTGCGTCGGGCTCTGTGCTGACCACCAGCTCAGAGCCTGGAGCCTGTTTCAGTCTGTGACTCCCTCTCTCTCTGACCCTCCCCTGCTCACTCTGTCTCTCTCTCCTAGAAATAAATAAAAACATTTAAAAAAATTAAAAAAAAAAAAGAAATTCACAAAACATTTTCAAAGAAAATAACTTGGAGCAGAAAGCAAGTATGGCTATGCTGTCCTTATCAGCACTAGAATATTTCTCTTGCTAGTTCTAGCACTTCTGGTGGTGGAAATGAACACATATTACTGATTTTCTGGTTTCTTTCTGGAAAAAGAAGCCATTTGAGAAGACACATAAGCTATTTTATAGTAGATGCTAAATGACCACATAACATCCATAAATGCAGTTCCTTCTTCTCTTAATATTTTGGGTATTTAATTATTTTTCTGATTAAATCTCTATTTCTTAGGTTTCTAAATTATATTAAACATGGGAATAATGAACCAAAAATTTCCAGAATTTAAATAGGAAATAAATTATTTGCTGAAATGTCACGTTTCCAGCAGCATCTCTACATATAGTGAAACATACCTTTTTTAAAAAAGTGTTTTATTTATTTCTGAGACAGAGAGAGAGAGAGAGAACAGGGGAGGGTCAGAAAGAGAGGAAGATACAGAATCTGAAGCAGGCTCCAGGCTCTGAGCTGGCTGTCAGCACAGAGTCCGACAAGGGGCTCGAACCCACGAACGGTGAGATCATGACCTGAGCTAAAGTCAGACGCTTAACTGACTGAGCCACCCAGGCGCCCCTAAACATATCTGAAGAGAGTATGGAGGAGGGTAAAACTGCTGCCTATAAATTGGGAAGAGAAGACAGGATTGGTAGAAAATGGAGAGAAGGGTACTAGGGCTTGACAATAAGAAGCAGATACTAGAATTCAGTTTGTCAAATGTGGTTCAATCTAACTTTACTTTGTAATTGGGGCGACTATCTGCATTAGCTAATTGGCTTTATCCAGAGAAAAATGAAACTTTTTATATCATTGTGACAGGAGTTTGTTTTGCAAATAGGAGCAAGGTGCCACCAAAGTTAGGCTCCTACCTTCCCACAGAAACTGGCAGATGGTGGTGTTATCTTTTACGGTATTTACATTTCACAGATAAGCTTCTAAAGTCTTTGAGGAAGACATTCCTGGATCATAAAGCTGACAAAAGGCTTCTCTAGTTTTCTTATGTAACAAGTACATGCAGAGCAAAAATGCATAATAACTCAAATATAATAGAATTTTATTTCTTGCTCACATGATTGTCCAGGCTGGTGTTCCAGATCATCTATTGGTCTCCACAGTGTTCCAGGGACCCAGGATGATTCCACCATGGAGCTCTACCATCCATTAGGGACACTTCATTCTTTGGATTCAGCCTGCGGAACAAGAAAGTGATCATGGAAGAGGCCCACTTGCTTTTGTTAAAAGCCCTGCACTGGAAGTGCAGTACACACCAGTTCTACTCATATACCACTGGAGAGTAAATCTGTCACATGTTCACACTAAAGTACAACAGTAGCTGGAAAGTATGCAGCTAGAACAACAAAATCAATTTACTGGATATCTATTAGTCTCTGCCAAAATAATTGTAATACATTTTTTATGGATATTTGAAAATATTTATGTAGGATTGATACCTAGAAATGTGACTGCTGGGTTTTGATATATACTGTAAAATAATCCTGTAGATAGATTTTAACAACCTAAAAAGGCATGATAATCCTACTTTCCTTGAATTCTCTTCAACCTGACATTTTTAACACCCCATCTGATAAATAAAAATAATCTCCTAATTGTTCTAATTTGCACTTCATTAACCATTAGGCTTTTTCAACTCAATTAAGGCAAAATAATTTCCCATAGACTTACTGTTCAATGTACTTCTGTGAACTGTCTGTTTATAGTGCTTATTGTTTTTTTTCTACTGGATTATTTGCCTTTTTCATATTGATATGCTGGGTCTCTTTGTATATTATGGAAATAATCCTTTTTCTTTTACACATGCAGTAAGTCCTTTTTTTCCTGTCTGTCATTTCTCTTTTAACTTTTAAAATTAATCATATTGCAGCTCTACATTTTAAGGGTGTTAAACTCAATTTGACACTTTATTTATTTTTTAAACATTTATCTATGTATTTTGAGAGAGACAGAGACCATGAGTCAGTGGGGTAGGGGCAGAGAGAAAGGAGAGTGAGAATCCCAGGCAGGTTCCACGCTGACAGTGTGGGGCTTGATCTCACTAACTTGGGGCTCTATCTCATGAACTGTGAGATCATGAAGTCAGACAAACTCAAGAGTCAGATGCTTAACCAACTAAGCCATCCAGACACTCCTTCCTTTATCATTTTTAGGCTTTGCATCTTGCTTAGCAAGTCTTTTACATTAAAGAATGTATAAAGTTTTCTACATTCTTTATTATTATTATTTTAAGTTTTATTTATTTACAGGAGAGAGAGAGAGACAGCGTGAACAGAGGAGGGTCTGAGAGAGAGGGAGACACAGACTCTGAAATAGGCTCCAGGCTCTGAGCTGGCAGTCAGCACAGAGCCCGACGCGGGGCTCGAACCCACGAACCGCGAGATCATGACCTAAGCGAAAGTCGGACGCTTAACCGACTAAGCCACCCAGGCGCCCCTATTATTATATTTTTTATACTTTTATTTTTATTTACATTTAGATTGTAAAATTTACCTCGGTGTGAGTAGACCTCAAAGTTTGGCCTTTAAGCGGTCAGAAAAATATATGTGTTTGTTGTTTTTAATGAACACTACCAAAACTACCTTGGATCAAACAAAGAGAGGTTATTAAAAGGTACCAGGAAGACTTGATTATCTTGCAATAATTTTCTTGTATAACATGCCAAACTAAAACGAATTCTGAAATTTAAATCTCATTTTAGTTGACAAAGGGTGCCAAAATTCTTCCCTGATAGATACTATTTAGTTTAGAGAATGATAGAGAAATATGTTTATATTTTTGCCAGAAACCTAGAAGACAATCATTACATAAATTGAAATAAGTTGTAATTAAAATTTTTTTTTAATGTTTATATATTTTTGAGAGAGAGAGGGAGAGAATGAGTGGGAGAGGGGCAGAAAGGGGGAGACACAGAATCTGAAGCAGGCTCCAGGCTCTGAGCTGTCAGCAGAGAGCCCGACACAGGGCTCAAGCTCATGAATGTTGAGATCATGACCTGAGCCAAAGTCAGATGCTTAACTGACTGAGGCACCTAGGTGCCCTGAAATAAGATGTAATTTGTAAGAATTATAAAAAAATAAAGAAATATGCTCAATCCATTAAAAGCAGAAATAATTAAAGCAAATTAAGCATAGCAAAACCATAACATTGGCAAAAACAAGCTTAAACATATGAGTAATTATAAAAAATATAAATGAGTTAAATTCTTTTATAAGTTAGAGATTCTGTCTCATGAGTTCCTAGAAAATAGACTCTGTGACAGAGATTCATGTATATGTGTTCATAAGATAGTGCTCACTGAAATAGTGTCTCTAAGACAGTGAAGTAAGCAGTCCTGGGAAAAGGAAGAAGTTGCAACAAGGTTTTCAATCAATGCCACACAGAGTTCTGAAGCTGACATAACCCTTTAGACATGACATGCCCTGGCTTCTCCAACATTTCCTAGATTGATGCAAAGATACTAGGGCTTTGAAAACAACTCCCTCCTTACTCATTGGCCAATTGACACTTTGGTCTGCTATAACAAAATACCATCGACTGGGTAGTCTGTAAACAACAGATATTTATTTCTAACAGCTCTGGGAGCTAGGGAGCCCAAGATCAAGGTACCAGCAGATTTGATACCTGGTGAGAACTTACTTGCTGGTTCATTCACTGCCCTTTTCTCATTATGTCATCACATGGTAGAAGGGGAAAGGGTCTCTTCAGGGTCTCTTTTATAAAAAGTCATTAATCCCATTGATGAGGGCTGTGCCCTTATGACCAAATTACCAACGTAGACTGCTACAAATATTTTGTACCTGAGCTCTCTACATCCTCTCTTACTGGCTTCCTCACTACAGCCCTTCCTTAGGCAGGGTGATCTTCCTAAAACAAAAAATTGATCAGGTCATTCCCCGGTTTAAAATATCTGATAACTGTACCTTGGTTTTAGGATTAACAAATCCTTAACATGGCCTATCAAACCTAACAGGATCTGGTCCCTGACTATCTCGCAGCTTTATTTCAGGCCATTTCCCCTCACTCTTAATGCTAAAAACCACACTAGCCTTCCTTCAGAGGCTCTAGGGGAGAATCCACTCGCTTCTTTTTACAGTTTCTTGTGGCTACCACACACCTTGGCTTGTGGTCACATCATTCCAATCTCTGTCTCCATCTTCACATGCCTTTATTCTCTTCTGTGTGTCCAGTTTCCCTATGTCTCTCTCTTATAAGGACACTTGCAGTTGGATTTAGAGCCCTCTTAACTTATCAAGGATGATGTCCCCATGCAAAGGTCTTAACTTATTCACATCTACAAAGACACTTTTTTAAAATATATATAACTTGGGGCACCTAGGTGGCCAGTTGGTTAAGCATCTAACTTGAGCTCAGGTCATGGTCTCACAGTCCATGGGTTCGAGACTCGCTTCGGGCTCTGTGCTGACAGCTCAGAGCCTGGAGCTTGCTTTGGATTCTGTGTCTCCCTCTCTCTCTCCCCCTCCCCTGCTTGCTCTCTGTCTCTGTCTCTCAAAATAAAGACATAAAAATTTTTAAAAAAGATATAATTTATTGTCAATTTGGCCTCCATACAAAGAAACTTTTTCTTGATAAGGTAACAATTCCAAGTTCCAGAGATTAGGACCTGATATTTATTGCTGGCCATTATTCAGCCTGCCATACCTTCCACATGAATCCAAAATATATCTCATGCAAATTGTAGCACACAATTTGATTTTGGGGAGCAGGGAGAGATAATGTTTGGAACTGGCAACGAGGAGCAAGGAAATATCCTCTCTACCTATATGGACAGTGGTAAAAGGGATAGGAAAGAAAGAATATCTACCACCTGAAATGGTGGCAAAGAAATCTTTATGCTGGTAGAAAGGCTCCAGTTAGAGCATGAAGGTGATGTTTGGAGAAGAGATTGAAGACATGAAGATTTTGCAGAAATCATGCTGTGACTTCCAAAGAACATCTCTGCAGGCTTTAGAGAGCTGGAGAAAGGAATGAGAAGGACTCATTTTAGAGAATGGGGTGAGCCTGAGCTGGGGGTTTAGAGGTTCCTGAGATGAGTGATGTGAACAGGGAAAAAGGGCAAGAGGGGATTAACCTGATGGCCTCCAAAGCAATTTGTGGTCAAAGGTATTTGAGAATTCGGTTAATGAGAAAGAAGGTGGGAGGCTCTCCAAGAATATAGGAACCAAATGTGAAAAACATTCAGAAAAACTGAGTTGAATCTTTATCAGAATCATGTGAGAAAGAATAATCTATTTTGTTATTAGTTACACATAACATATGAATTTATTATTGTTTAAATTAGCAACACTGCCTACAAAAATGTAATCCTATATTTATAAATAAATATGAGGACAGTAATAAATAAATTGCATTCAGTGTGCCATTTAAAATTGGACATTTTTCCATGGAGAAATATTTAGATATGACCCCACAGGAAACCAGGAATGAAAATCTTCCTATTCAAGTGAAATAATTTGGTGAAAACAATTAGGATATCTATGTCAAAAAAAAAATTATAAGAGAACTCAATTGCCATTTGTGACTGCGCTCTGAAAACCAAACCAAACCAAACCATACCAAAGCAAACAAAACTCTTGAAATAGTATAAAAAATAAGTATTTTCAGAAAGCTGAAAATATATTGCAAACCATAAAGAAATTATAGTTTTTATAATTTGAGTAGTTCTTTCTACAAAACTTAGTAAGTATTTGCAACTAAGAAGATATTTAAAATGTTTAATGGTATGAACAAAATCACATTTATCCACATAAATGTATTTATATATTTACAGCTATAAAGATTTGAAAGTAGAGGTTTGACCATCAACAGTGTATATAAAGTTTTATGTTTTGTTAACAAGGAAATAATGAATATTCATTTTCTTTTTATGAAAACTCTATGTGAAAAGTACATAGAATATGTACCTGTTGTACATTTCAGTTTTCTTGGAAAAAGTCATTTAGTTTTATAATAACAGTATCTAGGTGTGTTAAAAACATACTTGATTTCTTTTATCACATGTAATCTCTTCAGGTGGCAGATAGATTATTTTCTCTATCTTTTATATTTATCTCCATAGCACCTTATAAGGTGCTCTGCAGTATAATAAACTTTTAGTACATATTGTTGACAGGCTCTTTATTTTGCTTTCAAAAAGAAATGATTCCTTTTTTAATGGCTTATATGTTATTCTTTTTCCAGAAATTTTCTGTGGAGTATAACACATATAGAAAAGAATACAGGGGTTCCTGGGGGGGTGGGGCTCAATTGGTTCCGCATCTGAATCTTGATTTCAGCTCAGGTCATGATCTCACAGTGGTGAGATGGAGCCCATTTGGGGCTCTGTGCTAGGCTTGGAGTCTGCTTAAGATTCTCTCTCTTCCTCTCCCTCTGCTCCTCTCCCACCCTCTCTTTCAAAAAAAAATACAGAAGACAAATGTACAGATCAATGAATTGTCGCAAAGCCAACACTCATGTAATTGCCACCTAGTCGCGAAAAGTGCATTGCTAGCCCCCCACAAGCCATATCCCATCCTCCCAGCCCCCCAAAAAACTTTCTGCCAAGCAATGTGCCTTCTTCCTCTAAAAACCAAACATTTCCCTAGACTTTTAACTTTATAATCTAGATCTAAGTGTTTGAATATCACAGAAATGAATAGTACATATTATTTTGTACCTGATTCATTTATTTTTAAATTTTTGAGAGAGAAAGAGAACAAGCCAGGGAAAGGAGGACAATAGAAAGGAAGACAAGAGAAAGACAGAAAATCTGAAGTGGGCTCCGCGAGAACAGCAGAGAGCCCAATGTGGGGCTCAAACTTAGGAACCATGAGATCATGACCTGAGCCAAAGGCAGATGCTTCCCTGACTGAGCCACCCAGGAACCACTGTATCTGATTCTTTTATTTGTGAGAGTCATCTATGTTTCTGCAGTATCTGAAATTCTTTTACTTAAATTGCCATAGAACATTTTATTGTATGAAAATGCCACAAAGTACATGGTACCATTCTATTATTGATGGACGTTTGGATTGTTTGCACATTGGAACTATGCTGAATGATGTTGGTGAGAATGTTCTTGTGTATGGCATGGTGCACATATGTGGTGAGTTTAGAATAGGAGTGAAATTGGTTAGGTTATAAGGCATGCACAAATTCTGCTTTAATAGACACTGCAAAACCATTTCCCAATGTGGCTGCACCAATTTACACTCCCAAGAGCAGTGATTACGAAGCTCCTCTTCCTCACCAACTCTTGGCATTATTATTACTTGCTTTAGTTTAAGCCAAAAATGGTCAATATACAGTGGCTTTAGTTATCATTTCCCTGATGACTAACAAAATTGAACATCTCTTCTTCATATGGTTATGAACTTTGTATATCTCATTTTTTTCCTGAAGTGTCTATTGAATTTTTTTCTTCTCTATTGGGATGTCTGTCTTAAAAAAATTAAATTATAGTAGTGCTTTATCTATTTTAGACATAATTTTTTTGTCAGAAAAATGTATTGCAAAGGTATTTTCCATTATGTGTCTTGCCTTTCACATTCTTTTTAAAAATTTTTTAACTTTTAAGTTTATTTATTTATTTTGAGAAAAAGTTTAAGTGAGAGACTGACAGAGAGAGGGGGAGAGAGAGAATCCCAAGCAGACTCCTTACTGTCAGCACAGATCCCCAACAAAGAGCTTGATTCCACAAACTGCGAGATCATGAGCTGAGGTGCAATGAAGTCTTTTGTTCAACTGACTGAGACACTCAGGCACCCTGCCTTTCACATTCTCAATGACTCTTTTGACAAATAAGAGTTCTAAATGTAATCTAGTTTATCAATTTTTTCTTTTACAGTTAATACTTTTTGAGTACTCTTTGTGTAAAGACTTTGCTTTCTTCAAGATCATAAAGATCTTTCCTAAATTATCTTCTAAAAGATTTATTGTTTTACCCTTTACATTCAGATTTATGATCTCCCTAAAGTAGAAAGCAATATAGTAGTCAAAATATCTTTTTATTCCATAAAAATATCCAATTTTAGGCATAGAGCATATAGGATGTTGCCTTTCAAAAGTCCAACTCCACCCATGGTAAAGGTTACCAACCACTCTTACTTACAGCAGGTCTGGATTTTATTTTTTTACCCTGTTTCTTTGATACTGTCAGATGCCTCTTCAGCTTTTAAGACTCCCAGAATCCTTTTTCAGAAACAGCAACTCCAAATAACAGGTTAACTTCTTTGGGTTTATCTTCACCTAGATCTTGCCCCTGGAATTCTTCATTGTCTTGTTAGCTCTATGATTGCTTCAAAAGAATTTTAACTATATATTTTATTCATCTTTCCTACTATAATTATTAGAAGCATTGGTCTAAATTGCTTAATACATCATCATGGAAATTCTCATCCCATTTATTTAAAAAAATTAATGTTGACTTTACTCTTACTATATGTGTGGTCTTTGATAAGTATTTTCAACCCTGTGAAGTTCAATTTCTTCATTTGTAAAATGAGAATGATAGTACCTATTTCAGTTATTGAAAAACTTAATATGAAATAACGTATATAAAAACATTGGAAGAGATGATATAAGGCAGGTATATTTTCAGTAAGTGGCAGCTGTTATTTTTGTTATATGATGATAATAATAATTACTAAGATTAATAATTGTTATATGATGATGAGAATAGCAGTACTTTTGCATAACTCTATCACACTGCCCTAATCTTTTTTTGTTATTGTTGTTCTAAATAAATTTTATTATTTATTTATTTATTTAAACCCAGGTTAGTTAAAATATGGTGTAATAATGATTTCAGGAATAGAATTTAGTGATTCATCACTTAGTTATAACACCCAGTGATCATCACAAGTGTCCTCCTTAATGTCCCTTATCCCTTTAGTTCATCCCCCATCCAACACCCCTCTAGCAACCCTCAGTTTGTTCTCTGTATTTAAGAGTTTCTTATGGTTTGTCTCCCTCTCTGTTTTTATATTATGTTTGCTTCCTTTCTCTTATGCTCATCTGTTTTGTATCTTAAGTTCCACATATGAAAGAAATACTACCTTTGTCTTTCTCTGACTTATTTTGCTGAGCATAATATACTCTGGTTTCATCCATGTTGTTGCAAATGGCAAGATTTAATTCTTTTTGATTGCTGAGTAATATTCCATATATATATGTATGTATATATACATACATACATACCACATCTTCTTTGTCCATTTATCTGTCGAGGGACATTTGAGCTGTTTTCATACTTTGCCTATTATCAATAGTGCTGTTATAAACATTGAGGTGAATGTGCCCCTTTGAAACAGCACTCCTGTATCCTTTGGATAAATACCTAGTAGTGCAATTGTTGAGTCATAGGGTAGTTCTATTTTTAATTTTTTGAGAAACCTCCATACTGTTTTCCAGAGTGGCTGTACCAGTTTGCATTTCCACCAGCAGTGCAGAAGGGCTCCGCTCTCTCTGCATCTTCACCAACATCTGTTGTTGCCTGAGTTGTTAATTTTAGCCATTCTGACAAGTGTGAGGTGGTATCTAAAATGAACCAGAAAGCAGAATGAAACTCGAATAAAATTACATCCAGTTTCCCCTAGAACTTCCGTACACTAAGCAGGTGGAAGAACTTGTGCTGTTCTTCCAGGGGATGTGCTTAGAAGGTGCAACTGGGTGTGGCTTGGTGTAACAGCTCTGTTCTCCAGTAGTTGGCTCTGCTTAGCTTACTGGTGTGGATCAGTGTGGTGAGCATGCACTTGTGCATGTATGTGCACGCACGGGAGAGGTGGGGTTGGTTTCATCCAGCTCCCTAGTCTCTGGTAGAGGAACTTTATACTCTCACTACCTCTGATCAAGCACCCCACCTCTCCTTTGTCTCAGGCCTCCATCCACTCCCTGACTCCACCCTGTCTGTGTCCAAGCCCTCAGCCTGCCAGGTGGTACCTCCCTCCAGAGTTTTATCTCTGATGGGGTTGTGTTTCAAAACCCCATACTTCAGAGATCTCTGCAGCCTGGACCTGTGTTGACTCTCTAGGGGAGGGCTTTGCTGAGCAAAGGCAGGGTGCTATCTTGTCTCAGAAAATGTTCATGTGGTTGTACAGTGGCAGAGGTTCAGAGATTATAACAAATCACAACACATAGCTGATTCCAGATTTCACCACACTCTGATCTTTCTGTCCCAATACCAGCAAACATGGCTGTTCTCTGGGGTCCCCTGGGACCTTTGCCTGTGTGGGGACCATATTGTCTCTACCAAATGCATCTCAAGTAGGGGAACCACTTCTCCCTATGTGGCAAATGGACCCCTCAGACCCTGCTGCCTGCTCCTGGGGAGTTGCCCTACTTCCTTACCTGAGGACTGCCAGACACCGGGTTCTGGAACTTCAGGCTCTGTACTCCACTGTGTTTAGAATCTTGGTGTATTGAAACTTCCTCCTTTCTTCCTGTCAGTGGTTTGGGGCAACAGATTTCTTGTGCATTCCCCTACGAGTGCCTTCACTCTTTCTCTCTCTTTCTCTCCAGCTCCTTTCAGGCGAGTGTTTTTCCTGCACTCTCCCAATGTGCTGCACTCTCCCCATTTCTCTGTCCTTCCTCTGGAGAAACATCTCCCTACCCTCTATGGCTTTTCTCTCCCCCAATTCACCTTTCTGCACCCTGTACCTTCTGAATTCGGTGGTTCAATGTATGCAGATGACTGTGTTAATCCAGATCAATTTCCGAGGTGTGCAAAATGGTTTGGTGTTGATTTAGCTGCATTTCAGGTACAAGACAGACTGAGGGTCTGCATGTTACTCCTCCATCTTGATGACCACACTGCCCAAATCTTCTAATCTAAAGGGGAAATAAATTAATCTGACAACACACAGGCTTCAAGTAACAATTGTTTCCAATTTTTAGATTTGCCCAAGCCATACTTTCTAATAATTTATTCTGGATTTCTTAAACCTAAAATTGGTGGCAAACTCATGATTTTAAATATCAACTTTACTCATGTAAAAAATAAATTGTATTATATATCTCTTCTTGTATTTCTCTCATTTTATAATATATCAAAATTCCGTAGACATTAGTTATAACGCTGCAACACTGTCTCTTGTAAGTACTGTTACTAATCCATCTTACAAGAAGTCTGAAACTTATTGAACAGCAATTTGGTCTCTTATAATCTTTTTATTAATGTTGGGCTTCAGTTCACTATATTACAAGACTGGCAAAGCATGTCAATTTCCCCTTAATTTTCCCCTGTAGGAACAGATTATATAATCAAATTGTATTTTCAGCAATAAAAATTACCAGTGCACAGGAAATTACATTTTACTCTAGAGGACTTATAGGGAAGCAGGTAGTCAAGTATTAGAATATTTAGTTTTGCTGTATATATACATTGCTTATTAAGTAACAGAACTATTGGCTAAGTTATACAGTTTCCTTGAGAATATGAAACTAATTTTCTAGTTATGGGTTTTATACACCGGGAATAGGGTAACTCCCATTCTGAGTTAATTGATATCTTGGTCTGGCTTTGGCTCAGGTCATGATCTCATGGCTCATGGGTTTGAGCCCCTTGTTGGGCTCTGTGCTGACAGCTAGCTCAGAGCCTGGAGCCTGCTTTTGATTCTGTGTCTCCCTCTATCTCTGACCCTCCCCTGGTCACACTGCCTCTCTCTCTCTCTCAGAAATAAATAAAACATTAAAAAAAGTCTCTGTTGGTTTGTTATCTAAGCTAACCCAAAATATTACTACAAATACAGAAGAAAATAGTAGTAAGAAGAACCAAATACTATGTAGGAATAAACAAGCAATAGAAAGAGAAGAGAAGAGGTGATTGCTTCCTGTTGCACATTGTAAGAATTAGACAACTCCCAAGTGTTTATCAAGAATCTGGAATGTATGGAAAATTAGTACAAGATGTAAACCCTATACTTCAGGATTTTGTCATTTACTTGGGGAAATATATATGAAACAAACAGAACAGTAACTAATAATTAGTTGTTATGAGGTGTGAAATTTTATCAGAAAAAAATAAAATTAATGTGGGTCAGAGTTTTTCTGAAAGGTTTTGTAAAATGTTCTAAGGCAGTTTTAAAGGATTTTGAAAATACTTGGATATAGATGCAAATACCAAGATAATGCTTTTGGGGAAAATATAAACTCAGGAAGAGGAAGTGCTGTCATGGGGTGGATAATTCCAGTTGCTGCAGAGCATTTGAATAATTCTTATTCAAGTTGACATTGAGACTTCATGGTTGAATTGAAGTTATGACATGATGTCTGTGGGAGTGTCCTTGGAAAAAATGTACATTCTGTAACTCATCATTTAAAGAATGATGATTCAATAAGACCATAACTATAATGTATGTACTTTTCCTTTATAACTGACAGGACTTCTGTGATTATGGGGCTGAAAGGAGAAAAATAGCATGACTACTGAAATTTTGGCTTTGTTCAAAATGGAAGAAGTTTGTCTTGTTTCAGCAGTAACACTGTCCTTTGGTGGAGAACCACACCAGTCCACAGTTTCTATTTCTGACACTTCGAAGCAAATCAAAAGGAAGGAGAGATGCATATGAGATGATTTATGTATAATATAAATACGTTCAAATCTTTAAGTTTTGTTTTAAAAAATAACTTGACAGTAAGTATTATATTGCATTTGTATTTGTTACAGATGATATTTCTATTAGCTGTTTCAAGAGATAAATTCCTGAATCTCAGTGGGTTGGTAAAATGGAAAGTTTGTTTCAAGATACAAAGTCCAAAATTCAATATACTTGAAGAGAACAGGTAGCAGTTCTTATAGTGGTGATTATGCCAGTTTGGACAACTTAAGGTTTTTTTCCTAGGAATCTGTTTACTTCATATAAATTTTTTAACTTATTTGCAATATCACTTCTCAGCCTTTTGGCTAAGATCAAGTGTAAATTTATTTGCAATAAAATAGCTATTTCACAACTTGTTTTTAAGACCAACATAACTTTGATTACAAACTTAACAATGACATTAAAAGATAGGAAAATTGTGACATTCTCTCTCAGAAGCATGGATGCAAAACTCCTAAACAAAATAGTATATGAAACCCAGTGATACATAAAATGTATAATAAATTGCCATCAAGTTGAAATTATTCCAGAAATATAAAGTTGGTTTAACATGTAAATATCAACCAATGTGATTTACAACACTGATCAAATAAAGGTAGAAAAGAGGTACGATGATCTCAATTATGTAAAAAACCCACATTTGATTAAATTTGAAATTCACTTATTATAAAACGTGTCAAACTAAAAACACAAGATTACTTCTTAATCTCATAAAGTGAGAGCAAACATCCTGCTGAATGGTTCAACACTGAAAGACTCTCCCTGAAATTGAGGGAAAAGGAAGGATGCTTGCTGTTATTTTTTTTCAACAATGTACTAGAGTTCTATGACATAAGGGTAAAACAATGAATCAGTTAACCAATGAACCAAAATGAAATAAAAAATACAAGCAATGAAAAAGAAGTAGTAATTCTATTTTTATGTGCAGATGACTTGATGATATAGGTGTATGGTAAATATTCAAGGGAAAGTTCAAATTAGAAAAAATAAATAAATCAGCTTTCTAGAAAGAAGTTCAATATAGAAAAATCAATTGTATTTCTATATGCCAGCAACAAGCATAACATGAAGTTTAAAGAATAATACCACTTACAATAGGATGGAATAAATCAAATACAGTTGACCCTTGAACAATACAGGTTTGAACTGCACAGGTTCATTTACAGATTTTTGTCAGTACTATATGTGTGTCTTCTCTTTCTTAAAGTGTGTCAGTTACAGGTCAGGTTTTATTATACTGGCCCTGGTTCCCATGATGGTTTCTGTTCTTGAGTCTTGACTCAACTGAGTCTCTCTCGCCAATATTTGGGGCAGTTGTTTGCTCTGTGTCCTTCTGTCTATTATAGATCCAAATTGAATTGTTGATTTCAAAGTCTGTTAAGCTTTTGGGGCGCCTGGGTGGCTTAGTCGGTTAAGCGTCCGACTTTCGCTTAGGTCATGATCTCGCGGTTCGTGGGTTCGAGCTCCGCGTCGGGCTCTGTGCTGACTGCCAGCTCGGAGCCTGGGGCCTGTTTCAGTCTGTGACTCCCTCTCTCTCTGACCCTCCCCTGCTCATGCTGTCTCTCTCTCTCTCCTAGAAATAAATAAAAACATTTAAAAAAAAAGTCTGTTAAGCTTTATACTTATGGTTTGGATGGAATGGTAACTTCCAAGCTCCTTACATACAGAATTGCAATATCCAGAGAACTGACATATCCAAAAGAAAAAAGATAAATAACCCAACAGAAAAAAAAAACAACCAATATAGATATAAGAATTCTCAGAAGAGGAAGCCCAGAATAAGAATGAGAGTTATTCTCACTTGTAACTAGGGAAATTTAAATGTAAACTATAATGAATACAATTTCATTTACATCAGAATGATGGCAATACTAGTTATATTAAAATGGATACCTCATGAAAAATTATTTGACGGAAACTTCTGCCTACTTATAGCTGATGTCAACTGAGGAAGAAGAAGCCAGTATAATGAATTGGCCAAACAGATTTAGGATTATCCCAATTTACCATAAAGTTGTTTCTTGGGTGTACCTTCTAGGTGACCGATCTAGGACTAGGCTGTTATTTTTTTCTAAGTAGTCAAGTCGAGGAAGTTTGTGATTCCCTGGATGACTGCTCTCTTGAAACCATAGAAATATGGTAGTCATTAGTACTAGTCAGACAAGTTTCATCATATTTGTTCTGTACATTTCACCCAGCAATTAAAAACAGACCAATCAACACTGGATATAGCACATAAACCTGTGAAACATTGACCACCCTAAAAGCTACACCAGGAGGTCCTTATTTTAACTGTCACTATCATCGTTGTCATCATCATCACCATCATCACCACCACCACCACCATTGTCCCTGACACCACCACAACAATCAGACTATTATGTACAGGTAAATGGGATTTTATCTGGAAGGTTAAGTCTACAAACCCTAGGAAGTTGCTAGAGTATTTTATAGCTTTTTAAAAACTGGTTGCTTTCTATAAATTAGATTTTTATTTCTAGACACTGCTAAAAAACATGCTATTGTTTTTGAGGTCTAAAGGCTCTATAAAGTCTCTGGGAAAGTTTTAGAAAGTTGGAAAAAAATCCAGTTTCAGCAAAATTTTGCTTACTTGTTTTTATAAGAACACTACCATTTTTGTTCTTTAGTAATGTAATTAAAGCCATATCTTCTAATATGAAAATGTTTTCTTGGAAGTAATTTAAAAATATAAATTACATTATGGATTTTTAGAATAATGTACTTTATAACCCAGCTCCTGAATTGGCAGCTGGCAAACTGCAGAGGGGCTCAGAACTTCATAGATTTTCAAATAATTTCCTTCTGTAGGCTTTCTGCTTTTCTAGAATTCCAGGGGAAATTTAGAGGTGGATACTATTCAACTCATTTGATCATTAATTTCTCTGTTCCTTATTCACAACTCTTTCCCTAATGATTTAAAGTCCTCTATGGACTTTATCTTTATAAAATTTGTGGAATTTTGCACTGGAATCTTGCTTTTTTAACACACTCTTCACTGTATGATAGAATTCAGGTGCATCTAATTCAAATGGTCTGTAAAGGAAGTTCTAATAAATGAAAACTACAGTTATGGTTATGCTTTGCAGTTTAACTGCTAATGCAATATCAGAAGGTAGTTTTAAGAAAATCTGATCTAGGAAATGATTCCTGGTAGGAACTGGGGGGATAAAGTATAGTGAGACTGATGTTTTAAAATTGTGAATCGTGTAGTTACCATTACTTTTATCCACATTATCATTGCAATTGATTAAGGTGAATGGTTGATTATGCCAGAATAGTGATTAGCTCTTACTTGAATTAGACTCAATACAAAAATAGGCAGTTATAGTTAATTAAGTATATAGAGTTGGTTAAATTCACTGTAGATTAATTTTTAACTAATTCTCTTGGTTAAATGAGTTCATCCTAGAAAGCAGGTTTCTGTTTTTAAGAATGGCCAAGGGGCATGTAGGTGGCTCAGAAGGTTAGGAATCCAACTCATGATTTCGGCTCAAGTCATGGTCTCAAGGTTTGTGAATTATAGCACTGCTTAGGGCTTTGTGCTGATAGTGTGGAAACTGCTTGGGAGTCTCTCTCCCTCTCTCTCTGCTCCACCCCCCAACTCTCTCTCTCACTCTATCAAAATAAACAAACTTTTTAAAAAAATGGCCAAAATTAATTTGGTAAATAATAAAGTAAGTTGTTTCCTGAATGGAACTTTTAAAATATTTAGAACTTCATTTTAATAATTTTAGTCATTATTCAAAAATAATAGTCAATTCCTAGAGCCCATGCATTATATTTACTAGAGGAAGCGTTGAATAAATCATATACCACTGTGATCTTTTAGATATAAAAGTATCTCCTTAATTGTTTATGATAGGTAGACGTCCATAATGAGGGGGAGAAAAGCAAAAGTGCTGTAGTCAACAATATGCATTCTCTACCACTTCTCAAACCTTCTAAAAGGATCTTTCAAAGAAAAATATTTTATAAGCTGTAGCATGGTGATTATTTGTATAGAAACCATTTCAGCCACTTTAGAGTCACCGCTCAAGCTACATAGATGTTTAAGTCCCTCAAACAAATTTGCATGTCTCAGAAAGACTAGACTAAGTTACAACTGGCTAATCCAAAACAAATAGAGGCCTCAATATCACAGTAAACTTTTCTGGATATTAAAAGAGACATATTATCAGATACTCATAAGGTTATAAATATTGTCATTAATTACCTGAATTGCATGCTCCTTGTTGAGTGTGATTTATCTAGTGTAAGAAACATAATACTTGAATAGACTTTTTGCTCTGAGGATGAGCTTAAACAGCAGGATTCCACTATGAGGCGTGCATACAGTGCGTCTGAAAAAGGGAGTTCCTGTGAAGAGTTTTGACAAATAATGCCAGTTTTTGGAAACACTCATTAACAAGTCATTAAAGGGGTGTAAAGAAGAAGTAGGATTAAGAGTAGAGAACAGGGCAGAGAGGAAATAAGACTGGGTGGAGTTGCACAGTTGTGTCATAAGGTAATTTTTTTAAAGGAACTTGTCTACCTAAAAATAAATTGGTCTTAGAGGAATGAAAACAAAACTATTCACATATTCATAGGGAATATCTAATCTGCCAAATATATCCCCTGATTACAAACTCCTCTGTTTTCCAAGTTTTGTTTAAGATGATGAACACAAAAGATTGAGGAAACAGCTGAGGCTATTTTGAAATTTGAAATAAGATTTTTATGTGTATGTGTTACAGCTCTTACTCCAATTCAGCAATTTCATGACATCATGTTTTTCAAAATGTAAGGAATAACTAGTGTCCAAACTTTATATAGATTAGACTAAGGGTAGTGATAAGACCTAATTGTAACCCTAGATCACTCTATTAGGGTGATACCAAGTCACCTTATTTTCTGATTATTTTTTATCTAATTAATTGGTTTTGATGATGAAATTTGCCTGTTTCTTAATTTATATGATACAAACAATCCATGTTTATTATAGAAACATTAGAAAATATAGTTGGGAAAAAAGTAAACAAAAAAAGAAAAAAATCTACCCATAATCTCATAACATGGGATAACTCTGGTTGACCTCATGATTTTCCCTTCAAATTTACTTAAAACTTATAAATGGTTATATCATGTATTTGTTTATAAGTCTATATATATATTTATGTACATGATGTGATTATAGTTTACAAAAATACAATCAGACCACACCAAACGTTTTGTGACCTGCTTTAGATAAATAGAGCAAATTAATTTCTCTTCAGCAACATGAGGACAGAAACCATGTCTATCTTACCCACTGCTATATCCTTAGAATCTAACATAGCTAATAAGTCAAATATGATTTGTTAAAGGAATGAACATTAGAGTCTATTTTCTTTGAGATGTTTAAGCCTTATATATTTCATACTAACATAAAAGCCTAATCATAAATTATAAATTGTATTGTATGAAGTAAGGAGAGCCAGGTAAATTTAGACTGTCTATCCCTTCTGATCTGAGCCATTTTCTTCTTTTCATAGGTATGGTATATTCTCCCAGAGAAGATCTTGGCCAGTATGGATGGTGATTCTTATCTTTATTGGAGTGACAACAATCTTGGGAGTAACTGTTGGTCTCCTTGTTCATTTTCTGGCAGTTGGTCAGTATTGATTACTTTACATTTACACCCTTACTACTAAATCTCCTTCACTTTTAGAAATTGATAAGAAACAATATGAATATTAAATTTCTTAATGGAAGTTTTATTATCTATAACTATGTTCCAACATAATTATTCTCTATTATTTAATATCAAGGTTAAAAAATTTTTAATCGAAAGCCTCCTTCAGCAAGACTGAAAAGCTCAATACTTTGATGCCAAAATGCATTGTCAATAAAGAAACATATGTAGTAGGTTAGTAGTTGAGCTCTTATGACTTTTAGTAAATATACCTAAAAACTTGGTAATCCTTACTCTTCTTGGATCAGTTCTGATGGTTAAGATATAATTGCAAAATAGGAATGGATAATCCACAAATGGCTGATCTACTGGCAGATAATAGAAGTGGCTGAATGGCTGAATGTTTATATAAATTTGACGTTACTTAAAAAAAATTTTAATACTACACTCAGAAAGTTTGGCTTTCTATTTATAACTTTCAAAAAAATAAACCCTTAAATCTGTGTACCTATTAAATATTTTCAAATAAATTTGACATCCATTATTCCACTTGGCCCTCATAATAATCCTTTGAGTGAGGGAGGGTAGATTTTACTTTCTCTGTTTTCACATGCAAAAAACCAAGACTGAGAAAAGTCAAATGCTTGTTATCACAGGCTTTTAAGTGTCATAAATGAGCATGAACCCAGACCTTAACATTTAAGTGTATTATTCTACTTTATCAAAAGATTTTGTTTTATTCACCTGAAAGACATTACCCTATACGATAATGAAGTGTAGGATACTTTTGCCTAATACAGTGACAATTCTAGTTTTTCCTTCATTCTGGCCTCTCCTTTGTGTTCTCTAAACATCTTGATCTCCAATTTCAAAACTTGTCCTTCAGAAGGGTCATGTATGCTCACAGTCTCTTGCATGCCATGTTTGTCCCCCTACTCTCTGTAGCCTGGATTCATTAAAGAATAACATCCATTATATAATTTCCTTAAGGAAAGTGCTCTGAATTTACCAAATCAAGCCCAGTGAAGAAGCCCATGAGCTTAATTAGTTATCCTTTCAAAATATAATTTGCATTTTAATAAGCCCCTTCTTCTGGAGAACCAATGCATTCATGAACAGGAGATAAAAGGAGAACTCTAGGCATCATGGTTTAAGCAGGACATGTGTGGGATGAGAATTTGCCATTGACTTTATATGGTGAACCACCTACCATTTCAAATACAAGGCTATATGGGCTTATATTAACTGAAGTTAATTGAACTAGACTCCTTGTGAAGTAAAAATGGGCACTCAAACTCTGTTGTCAACTTGAAGATAGGTTTTCTCTCAGATTCTGGCTTAGGAACCAATACAGTCTTTGTTAATACTAAGAACAATTTGAGTTGGATGATACCTAGAATAATCTTTCATTCAAGTGGTATGAAATTCGCTTCTCTGTCTGAATATATCTGTTATTTCTCAAGATATTATTTTTGAATTTCTACTTCTTGGATTACCTCAGAAATTAATATTCCAAAAAGATCATTATTCTAAAAATGACTCTGACTCAGCTCTTTCTTAACTATTTTATTCAACTAAACTATTTCCAAAAGCTTACACAGAAATTTATAAATAATTCAAAACTCCTTCAGATTGTTTATCTAGTAATGCTAAGCCCTGGCTTTGTCTCAGATACACCTGTAGAGCTCTTCTAAAGTAGCGTCCATTCCTTGGGCCCTTCTCTTATGTTTTCTGATTCAATGGAACTGAGGAAGGACCTGCCCATGTGTGCTTTTAGAAGTTCTGTAGTTATTCTGATATATAGATAGTGTTGCAATCTATGCGTCTAAGTCAATATATTATAAAGGTAATAAAACATATTTCTATCTTAAAATAGAAGATTTTATTATAAACTTTGGGATGGTGGCAGATTATGATGTAAATGCTGACTATTGCTATGTCTGTGAAACTGACTATGATTTTATAGGCCACAGTGTAGGGTATAGGGTAAATTCTCATTCAATTTATCTAAATAATTGTATTATTCAGCTCAGGCTGCCATAACGAAATACCACAGACTGAGTGGCTTAAACAACAGGTATTCATTTTCTCACAGTTTGGAAGCTGGAGGTCCAAGATCAGAGTGCCAGATCACTGTCACCTCATATGGCCTTTTTTTCTGTGGCGTATGGGGTCGGGGGGGTAGTTTTTGGTGAAGGAGAGAGAGGGGGATGGGGACTCTGGTGTATCCTCTTACAAGGCTACTAGAATTTGATGTAACCCTATGGCCTGATTCATGATCTGATTTAATCTTAGTTACCTTATTAAAGACCATATCTCTAAATATAGTCACATTGCGGATTAGGGCTTCAACATATGAATTTTAAGGGGACAATTCAGTTCACAAGGATAATCAAGGGTGGGATGCCTGGATGGCTCAGTTAGTTGAGCGTCCAACACTTGATTTCTGCTCAGGTCTGCTCCCAGGGTCGCATCGGGCTCTGTGCTGAGTGTGGAGCCTACGTAAAATTCATACTCTCCTCACTCCCCCATTCCCCCATCATCTTCTCTCCAGCTTGCACTCTCTCTTTCTAAAATAAAATAAAATAAAATAAT
Source organism: Hyaena hyaena (assembly GCF_003009895.1). Taxonomy (NCBI): domain Eukaryota; kingdom Metazoa; phylum Chordata; class Mammalia; order Carnivora; family Hyaenidae; genus Hyaena; species Hyaena hyaena. The sequence goes on along the minus strand of NW_024081478.1, from coordinate 549,115 downwards.
AAAAATCAAGTAAAATAAGCTTAAAAATTGCCCCTCAAATCAATCTGATTTTCAGTAATATAACTAGACTCAGATATCTGAACATTATGGTTTCTTTGAATATGGGTATGACACACGTAACCTTTGACAAATTAATCTGCTGACCTGTAAATAACCAAGTTGAGCATACTGGATATAACACAAAATTAGCAGATTCCAGTTGATCAGTCTTCTGTTTGATGAAAGACTTCATAAATTAAAATGATGAAGTGGTATGAAAGAGAACCTTGGAGTTTATTTATTGTGATTTAGTCTTTGTGATTACTGGAAAAAAAATCCCAGAAAGCTAAAGTAATATACTAATATGGGACAGCCCTTAGGTGGCAGGACTTAAACTAGTTCCTCTAACTTCACATGTATTATTTTTTCAGAATGACCTTAGGTAACTTCTTAGCTAGAACCTAGCATTTGTTTCTCATATATACCAGTTGCCATAAGGAAAAATATAGGAAATACCACTGTAATATAGGAAACTAAGTTTTATTTTAGATTGAAATGATATTTCTAATTCCCAGGATAATGCATTATTTCATCTCAGAGATGATATATGTTTCAAAGTCTATTATTATTAATACTCCTTAGAGACTCTATGGTGCTTTATAAGATGAATCGAAAGTACAGTTGCTCTCAAAATATATGAATGGCTAATTGCTTAACCAAAACAAAGTACCATTTCATATTAGTTTCTATTTTTAAAAGTACATTTCATAATGTGGAAGAACTACCTCTAGGCTTGTCCGATTTTAATATTACAGTGACCTTAGTATATTAGGTGAGGTATTTTATATTTGAGGACAGGAAGGAATGGGGAATGTGAGACTTATGATGCTCACCAAACACCAGCCAACATATGTGCTGGAGGGAAGTAGGATGGTAGCAAAAATTCCTCAAGGAATGACTTTAAAGAGTGGAAAGCAGGCGGATATGAAATGGGGCAGAAGAAAAGTTATAAAAGGGTGTAGATCATCCAGAAAGTGAAGGGAAATGTTTGTAATGTTTCCTGTCTCAGAAGTGCTTAGAAAGATTAACTGGGTAATTACTAGATCGAGAATTTAGATTACATATGAAAAATAGGTTTCATTTCTAGTGCACACTCAAGTGAATTGTTAGTGGCTGCTTGGATCGCTGTTTTGCCGTGGCTGCTGAGGGTATACCTGGCTTAAGCAGGGCAGTGATGTCTATTATCATATGAAGAAAGGAGGGGGACCACTTCATGAATGCTGGGTAGTTGACATTTCTAAAATGGGTGGATATTCACTCCCCTTCATTTCCCTTTTCATCCTTTCTCCCTTCTTCTGATAGTTTAAAAATCTGGGTTGAATGTTAATTTTGAGACAAAGGTATGGAGGGATTTGAGTCTACTTGTTATTTTAAAATTCTTTGAGTATTTCTTTGTTTCACAGGAAAGACTTTCTATTATCAAGGTGATTTTCATATTTCTGGAGTTACACACAATGATAATTGTGAATATGGAGCTTCACAAGCCAGCACAGATCTGAGCAAAAATATAGAGACTAAGGTAAGTCAGAGACTCCTTTTAATAATTTCATAATAAATTTGATTGAAACAGACATGATGGAGTTTGTTTTTTTCTCTTGACAGATGTCTGATGCTTTTCAAAATTCTAGAATATATAAAGAATATATCAACTCTCAGGTCATCAAACTTCGGTAAGTACAAATTCAATTAGGATATTATAGAAAGAGATGTGGATGATATGTCACATCAACTGTGGTTTTCAATAACAACAATAGAAAAAATAGAAAGAGAGAAGGAAAGAAGGAAAGGAAGAAAGAAAGAAAGAAATCTCCATAAATTAAAATATTGATATTAACAAATTTCTGTTCAGAGTAGTAACTGTTCTGTACAAATCTGTCATCTCCATACTTGAAGTGGAATTATAAAGCTGTTGGTAGTAGCCAGTCCTAATTGACTGCTATGATGAAAGATAATTGTAACTCTGTGGCAAACAGAGTCCAACCTTATTGTTTTGTTATTCACATACTAGCCTCCTCTTTTTCCATCCATTCCCATCTGGCAATACCTTTGTAAAATAACCTTCTTTTGGTCTCCTTAGTAATTACAATCACCATAATGACTGTGGAGCAAAGTGAATAATTTAAGATAATATTTGTCTAAATATGTCTCTGAAGTGTGTTTGAGTATGGGGATGGATAGGAGGGATGCAGCCAGGAGGTATCATGGAGCACTGAGTATGAGCGACAAAGGAGAGTACTTGTATTTTCGTCAGTGCCAATATCCATTTGGGGAGGAAGTTCTGAAGTCCCAAAATAAAACAAACAAAAAATCTAGCTTGCCAAGAAACCAACCAACTAACCTATTTAACTATAGACAAACAGAAACCGTCAAAGAGTCTTGTATTGATCATAATTATTTGAAAACAGAGTTGTGGATATATTTTTTAAAATTGTAATTTGTTTTGAAAGTCTCCCAGAATGAATTAATCTCTTTTCCTAATAAAAAGGATGTAATGAATATATAGATAATGGAGATTCTCTTTTTGAGTTAGTGTTATCTTTCTGAGCTTTCTCATTGTGCAGTTTTATTGGGGTAGAAATATATAAGAAACTATAAGGAGAAGCTTAGTACTGGCTCCTAAATATATGCTAGGAGTTCTCTTTTGAATGATTTCTGGTCCTGCATTTATGTTTCCATTTATCTCTTTATCTAAAGTTATTAGAAAATATTTGCAAAAGAACACAGTTTTTACTGTTATAATAAAATCCTACACCAATAATTTGTTGGCCAGTACTCAGTTTCTTATGTGTGTTTGAATTATTCTAATTTCTAGTTTGTAGTTCACATCTTCCATGAACAATACCTTTGAGCCAGTTAGATTTTTAGGGATACCTGCACTTTATACATACTGAGATAATATCTGTGTATTGTTCTTTAATATATACGTAAAGGAAATATGATGATTAAATGTGGGAAATTCCATGTGTTCACAAGACATCTTAAAAAATCAAAGAACAACACACTAGAACATTTCTGTTGTTTCTAGTCCTGATCCCAATGGTTCAAGTGTACAGTTACAGCTGACATTCAAGTTTTCTCCAGCAAAGAGGCAGAGCATGAAGACTGAAATCAAAGCTATCCTACATCAGATATTGAAAGACAACATGGCATCCTGGAACTCAGTCCCTACTTCCCTTAGACTCACAGGTATTTCATTTATTTCCATTATTTTCTATTACTTAGGTGTTTGGACTGTTTGAAAAAACATTTTAGAAAAAAAATGAATGAGCAATTTCAGGAATTTGCTTTGGGGAAAAATATACTTCTCCAATTTTGGCACTCCTTCGAATGAGTTGTCATGGAAGGGACAGTGGCATAAAATCTTTGAAGAGTAATAGAAGTGAGGGCTAGAGTATGGGCATGAATGTAAGCTTGGAAGTCTTCGTGTTTATGGTTGAAAAAGGGAATGAAGGACCCTAAGTGAAGCATTATTCCTCCCTTCCCTCTACTCCTGTCAGGAGCTCATTTCAGGAAACAGATTTAAGGCTTACTTGATCATTCAGTGTGGAGACTGCTAGAGTAAGAAGGAGGTTGAGGATATGGAGTTCTCACTGCTCTTGTGGAAGAATGGAAATGATACTATCAAAGAAAAAACAATTTCCTGGAATAATTTCCTAGAAAACAAGGGAAGAAAATGATAAATGATAGGATTTTCCCCCAGTACAGAAAATGAAGTCTGTAAATATCTTGAAGGTCCGGCAAAGGTCTCGAAACTCTCATTTGGATTGCTGAAAGGCCTGTTAGGTGATAAGTGTGTGGTTCCAGAACCCAGTTTTGCGGTTCTTCCAGACCTACAGTTGATTCTAGTGTCCTTTAAAGCTATCAGGCTGACAATTGGCAATTAAAGCTCCTTTACCTCAGTATACCTGTTATCACTGGATCACTCAGTAGAAGAGAGTTTGAGGTAGAGCTTCTCAAAAGAACAGTACAATTCCTTTGTGGGGAGCTATTGGGAAAGAAGGTTGCTCCTCTCTGTTCTAGAGATTTAAAGTCAGCAATTGCTAGTGGGTATTTTGTAGTTTCCTACTCTTTCTCTTTCTCTCTTTGTCTCTAAAGTCTCTTCCCAATAAGAAAGAGACTTGAATTTAAGTTAAATTCTCAAAATTTCCTAATTCAGTCATGGTAGTGAGATGACTCTAAAGAAAAGGACAGCTCAATGAAATATGATTTTAATTGGAAAGATTTTCTTTACAGGTAACTTGGAGTAATTCAGATGAGAATTATCATAAGGAAATAAACCCAAAGATCATTAATTCCAGTGCTTCTTTTAGTGAGAATGTTATCTTACTAAATATTTTACTGCAACTATCATAAAATTGAGAGTTTTGTTTTTTATTTCCTTTTCCTCTTTCCTTTACTACCTGGTAGAGATGTGAAGAGATGTTCAAAATATAACAAGTAGAAAGGAGAGAGGCTGATAGCTGATATGTGAACTGGTCTGAATACTTAAATGTTGGGCGTAATTGGGCTAGGAAAGTTAGCATGTATGTCCTTGGTTTGAAGATAATTGCTTGGTGATATTTTATTAATTTTATGTTTTGTTTTAATTTCAGAAATCAGCAAGGCTAATGTTGAAATCCTTACCAACAACTGTAAGTTTAGGAGCTATGATAAACTTAACTCATTCACAAATATTTCCCTGTCACTTTCCTAAAAAGTATCTTGAAATATGTCATGTGGAAATCTATAGTAGTCTTTCAAAATTATTGGCTATATCAGATATACATCTGGAATTTCTTTTTGAAAAACATTGACCAATGAATTTTAACTTCTGTAAGGAGTTGTCCAAAAGAATGAAATAAGAGCTGATTCCAAAGAATGGAATCATGAGTGAAGAGTATCATATCTGGGTTAGTTAATATAAAAAAAAATTAAAGGGAATAAAAGGACAACTAAGGATAATAAGAAAATATAAAAGTAGGCTATCCCAAATACATTTATTATAGGATAAAAATAGTTTTGTATCTTCAAAATAAATTCTCTTTAGAGTATCATGTTGCCCACAAGATACATCCATGCATTCTTTCACTTAATGGATATTTATGGTGTATCTATTATCCACATGGGGCTTTACAGACATTCCAGGAAAGACATAGCATTGTTTAGGAGATTCTGGACAATCACTGAAGGGTTTCAAGTCATGTTTTAAGACGTATTTCTCATAAAGAATAATCAAAGGTAGCAGCTCTTATCTGAATATATCTTCTTCAGGTTGTGGGAGACAAGCCAACAGTTTCATAGCAGGCAACCGAATTGTGAATGGGAAGAATGCCCTAGTGGGGGCATGGCCATGGCAAGCCAGCATGCAATGGAAAGGCCGGCACTACTGTGGGGCATCTCTGATCAGTAGCAGGTGGCTATTATCTGCAGCTCACTGCTTTGATATGTAAGTGTGAACATCTGACTCAATGTAAGATTTAGAGTAAACTATGGGGATTAACCTAAATACATGAATGCTCACCAAAGCCAAGTGAAATTCAGAATTACCTGCACAACCAAAGGGCAGCAGAGGCATTTAAATTTGTCAAAGAGGAAAAGGTGAAAGGAAGCAATTCACGTTTTCTAAAAAGCTACTTTGGCCTGATATTAAGTGCTTTATTTACATAATTTTATTTAATCATAACAATAATTCTGTATGGATGGTATAATTTAACCTATTTAAAGATGAGGAAAGTAGGGTTCAGAAATGTTGATATAACTTGGCAAAGTTCATACAGTTCCTAAATAACAGAAATTCAATGCGAGCCTTGTTATATCTGACTCCAGTTACTTTGTGCTGATTTTTCTTGCTCTTTAGAGGTTTACTACCTAACTGTAGATGGCTGGCTGTTTGTTTGTTTGTTTGTTTACAAATAGTTTATTGTCAAGTTGGTTTCCATACAACACCCAATGCTCATCCCCACAAGTGCCCTCCTCCATGTCTATCTCCCCCCACCACCCATCAGTCCTCAGTTTGTTCTCAGCATTCAAGAGTCTCTCATGGTTTGCCTCTCTCCCTCTCCCCCACTATTTCCCCCCTTTCTCCCCCATGGTCCTCCGTTAAGTTCCTCCTAATCCTCCTATACGTGCAAACATACGGTATCTGTCCTTCTCTGCCTGACTTATTTCGCTCAGCATAACACCCTCAAGGTCCATCCACGTTGTTACACATGGCCAGATTTCATTGTTTCTCATTGCCATGTAGTATTCCATGGTATAGATAAACCACATCTTCTTGATCCATTCATCTGTTGATGGACACTTAGGTTCTTTCCATGTTTTGGCTCTTGTTGAGAGTGCTGCTATGAACATTGGGGTACATGTGCCCCTATGCATCAGCACTTCTATATCCCTCGGGTAAATTCCTAGCAGTGCTATTGCTGGGTCACAGGGGAGTTCTATTGTTAATTTTTTGAGGAACCGCCACACTGTTTTCCAGAGGGGCTGCACCAGTTTATATTCCCACAAACACCAGACCTTTTAAATATAAATCTCAGGAGGTGGAGCCTGAATTGATTCTAAGGGAGTGGAGTTTAAGAAACAATTGAGTGTGTGGAGTCACTGAAGGTGATAGAACGGGAGAAGGATTGAACAATGTCACCATTCCATGAAGTTTTTAGAAATTAAAATCAAACAACAAACAAACAAACAAAAAACAGCATCTGACATTTTGAGGGAAAGTGAGAATAGTTAGACAGTATGTTAGGTCCTAAATTGAGAACAAGTTTCAGTGGGGAACTGGAGAAATGACCAGAAAATTTAAATTAGAAGTCAAGATGTATTGACTTGGTAAACATAATGGGGTAATTGGGTGAGAACAAGTGGCAATTTTTTAATGTACAAAGATGCAGGGTCATGGAATCCAAGTGATTCTGGGCCCAATCCACTGAGGCCGCTCATATGATTCCTACCTAAGTCAACTGCTCAGGAACTGGATGGGGCTTTAGTAGCAGAAGACATCAGTGACTCTACTTAGGAGTATTTGCAGGAGGCTGACAGCTTTGTCCTTTAACCATTTTATTTGTAACATATCCATGTCAAGGCATCTTTAAAAATTAAAATTTGGTGCTTTCTAGTGTTGGTTGGGAGCCTCATGCCTTAAAGTTATGAGATAATGAGTACCATGAACACCGTTGTTGCTCAAAAACTACGTATATTTTAACTAAATTGTGTTTTCCAGGAAAAATAATTCAGGAGATTGGACTGCCAACTTTGGAACTGTAGTAAATAAACCATATATGACACAGAAAGTCCAAAACATTATTTTTCATGAAAATTACAGCAGACCTGGGGTTTATAATGATATCGCCCTTGTGCAGCTTGCTGAGGAAGTCTCTTTTACGAAGTACGTTCGTAGGATTTGTCTTCCTGAAGCCAAAATGAAGCTTTCAGAAAATGCCAGTGCTGTAGTTACAGGATGGGGATCACTTTATATGAATGGTAAGTTTTTCTGTAAAAAGGTAATCACTTCATGGGAATAATTATTTCAATAGTCAATCAGTTAACCAATCAATCACTGCTTCATGCAATTAGTCAGTCAGTAAATATACAAAAACAAAACAAAAAAAGAAGCAAGTATTGGGACCAAAAGCTTGGCACTGTCTTGGATTTCTAAAATGTCTCTGGGAATAAGAACTGGAAAATCTGGAATTACGTGTGAGGCAGTCAGCTACAATGAACACCAGAAAGAGATTAATCTACCCTAGGGCTGACCTGGTTCTTGCTGACAAAAAGTTTAAAAAATATCTATCTGTCTATCATCTATCTATCTATCTATCTATCTATCTATCATCTATCTATCATCTATCTATCTATCTACATACAGGAAAATATATAGTATATTCTATAGATATTCTTTGTCTCTACAACCAAGTTTAAGATCCCCATAATAAACAGAATTTTTGCCGTTAGGTCCCTTGCCAATGATACTTCAAGAAGCTTCTGTGAAGATTATTGACAACAAAGTTTGCAATGCTCCACATGCATTAGGTGGCCTCGTGACTGATGAAATGCTATGTGCGGGATTTATGTCAGGAAAAGCTGATGCCTGTCAGGTATGTCTAGACACATTATCAAATTGTTTTCTCCCAAAGTACTAATCAAATTGAAGTGTTTATCAATACAAAAATTTTTTGTGTTAATGATTTCCGTAGAGTAGCTTATTTTTATTCACATAACAGACATTTATTAATCCCACTTATGTATCAGACATTAGCCTAAATGCAAGGGATGCATTGCTGAACAAAATCCCTGCCTTCATGGCCTTTTCAGTCTAGGAATCCAAAGAAAGGATAATACTTACACAGTGATATAAATTTGGCCCTATTTTCTGGGCCATCTGCACAATATGGTGCTGTCTCTTCCTTATCCACAAATGTGGCAGGAGGTTTACCATGTACATAAGTCACCCATTCCTCAAGCTTCATTATGAAGCAGACAAATCACTTTTGATCCATAGTCAAGGCTGAACTTATTATAAGGTCAAATTCCGGTCAGTCCAACATATGGCAGCTGTGGGCAATATATTCTGGTTTGTAGTTGCCCTGGGTTTTGAATAAACCCAAGATCCACAGTTCTAAGCCCAAAAGAAAGTGGACTGGGTTCTCAGTACCCAGAGGCTTCTGATAAGTCCAGAGAAGCAATAAAAGGAAATTATTTGACAGGACAAGAAACATGTCTTCCTGTCTTCTTCTAGACTGATTCTGGTGGACCACTAGCTTACTCCGACTCTAGAAATGTCTGGCACCTTGTTGGAATAGTAAGCTGGGGTGATGGATGCGCTAAAAAGAATAAGCCAGGTGTTTATACTCGAGTCACTGCTTATCGTGATTGGATTACATCCAAGACTGGGCTCTGAAAGAAAAATAACTTTGGAATGAACCATAAAGACAACTTCAGGGTATTCTTACTGTTACTTCAAATATTTTTCTCTTTTGACTGTTGATATACATCATTTTCTTACATTCACATACCTAAAGGTCTTTAATATTTTATTATATCTAAAATGCTATCCATTCATTTATCTATTTAATGACTATAGAGAAAAAAAAGAAAAGATGGCCAAAATATTGTTATTAATAGCCTAATTCAGATTTATCTTACCATTATATTTAGAATTTGCCTTAATTCATTTTTCAGAATTTTTTAAATGTTTATTTTTGGGAGAGAGAGCACACATGAATGGGAGAGGAGCAGAGAGAGACAGGGACAGATGATCTGAAGAGGGCTCTGTGCTGAGAGCAGAGTCTGTTGTGGGGCTCAAACTCACAAGCCATGAGATTATGACCTGAGCTGAAGTCAGCCGTTTAACCTACTGAGCCACCCAGGTATACATATTTATCAGAATTTTTAAGAGTATGCATTTTGTTAGTATGAGAACATATATGCTGGATCTAACAAATAATCTGATTTTCATTCTATAAATTATAATTTCATTTTGTTAAGCTGGAATATGTCAGATAAGTAATATATGACCATTTCTTATTTATATATGAGATGGTTTGTGTACCTTCCACAATTATACAATCATGGAGTGGAGAAGGGATGTGTGAGCTAGAACAAGTTTCTTGATTTATAGATAAGAAAACTGAGGACTAGAGAGGAAAATTTACTTGCTGGAAGTCACTCTTCAGCCTCTCCTATAAGTTGTGGCCCTCATATGAACTTCCCCTAGTAGAACTTAGATGCAGAATTAGTAGGGAGTTTTAAATGATTTTTAGGTTGCAATTACTTATATAACATTTTACTCATGTCCTCTTTGTTGTTAATTGTTTGTCATTGCTTGTAGCAAATATGATGTGAAGTCTTCAAGGGCAGGTGACTGTGTGGCATCTATTGTAATGTCTATACTGTATGTGCAAATAAATGTATGGAGGCCTGATTTTGTAGTCTCTGCAAATAATGTACTTATTGTAATTTCCTAAAATAAATAAAAGTAGCTAAAATTTTTAAAAGCAGCAAAATAAGCTAGAAAAAATACTCCTTCCTTCAATTGTTTGTGATGTTACCCTTTTATTCTCTTTTTATTATAAAGTAGGACTCAAATGACATGATGTCAAGCCCATCCATAGCCAGATGTGACAAACTGGTGTTTTTCTCTCCCCACTTCCTTCTGAGGCAGGTCACACATATTTACTGAGCACCTTGTGTGTTCCAGGAACCATCCAGTATAGACACAGTATCTTCTTTCAAGGATGCTCTATTTAGTGGATGAAGATAGGCAATAAACACACAAGTAAGAGAATTCTGGATTCTAATAAATGTAATGAATAAAACAAAAAGTAATATGATAGACAATAGTGAGGCAAATGAGGGGTACCTGAGACCGGACAGCCTGAATAACTTTTCCAAGAGAGTAGCATTTGAGCTGTAAATAAATAATGAAGAAGCAAAACATACAAATCTGGGGAGAAGAGAAATCTGAAGGGAACAAGTATAAAGTCCTTGAGATAGGAATAAGCGAGGTGGATGTGTGGGCAGAAACAAGCAAAAGTGACTGAAGCCTGAAGGTAAATGAGAGATGGTAGAAAGGAGTATCAAGAGGTATGAATTTGACTGGGGGCCCAGTCAAATAGGGTTTTGTAAAGACCTTGGATTTTCTTTTAGCTGCAGTGGGAGGCCCTTGAGTTTTCTAAGCAGAGGTGTAAATGAGACGATCTAATATACACTTTGAGAAGATTAGTTCATCTTTGATGAAGAGAATGGGCTGGAGTGGGGAGTGAAGGTACACAATGAAAAGCAGGAAGACAAATTAGAAAGCTACTGCAGTTGTCCTGGCAAGAAATGAACCCATATTCACCCTTTTCCTTGGGTTAGGAACCTCTCTAGGTAGGATAACAGGAGGAATCCTTTTATAATGCAACTCAAAGTGGAGAAAAAAGGGCATAGAGTTATTTAGCATAATACCACTACTAAGAGATGTAAGAGGTATTACTGGCATTCTCTTGGTCTTGTAATACTGAATTCAGAAGCCAGATATCTGTTATTTCCTTCCACCCCAGCCTCATGAGCATTTTGTCTTAGCTTGGGATGTTATAAAGAATTACCACAGACTTGGTGGCTTAAATAACACACATTTATTTCTTACAGCTCTGGGTCTAGGTGGTCCAAGATTAGGGTGCCAATGGACTTGGTGTATGGTAAGGGCCATGACCGATGATTAGAGTTTCAACATATTAATTGAGGAGTCACAAACATTTAGTCTATGGACCATAGATCTCAGTCTGTCTTCTGCTTCTTCCAGGGGTGGGAATCAGTTGGAACTGAATGAATGATTACTCCAGCATAGAAGTGATGGGAAGTGTTAGTTTTTTATTCTTTTATCTAGCCTCAAATTAACCAACTAGTTTAGCTTTAATAAAGAACTATTAATAATGACTTCCTTGTTCAAGGATTGTATTTACAATAGAAATATCTCCAACTAATCAGCAGATGAAAATTAGATATTTTAACTCATAGGCCAGTATTTTCTTTAGCAACACAGACTTTCATATTAATGCATTTAAGGAATGTTTTCACTGAAAAGTGAGCCAGAAAAGAGAAGATAAAGTGATGCAAAGTATAGCGAATCATTTTAAGTTTATATTTTTTATTTAGTCTTAGATAGAAGCTTAACGGTCCAAAGCTCACTGGAAACTCTATCCCATTGACGGGAGTCACCACTTACCACCTGCCACTATATAAAAAGTTATTACAAAATTATTGACTATATACCCGAGGCTGTACCCTTTCATCCCTGTGACATTTATATTATAACTGGAAGTTTGTACATCTTAATCCTCTTCAACTATTCCTCTTGTCCCTCTACCCTCCTCCCTTCTGGCAGCCACCAGTTTGTTCTCTGTATTTGTGAATCTGTTTCAGTTTGTTAGTTAGTTTTGTTTTTTATATTCCACATATAAGTGAAATCATATGATATTTGTGTTTGTCTGGTTTATGAAACATTTTCTTTACTTGGATTCCAGAAAAAAAAAGAATAGTTTTTTGCAATCTTTCTATGTCATCAGCTATTCTTTCTCAATCTCTACCTCTAGAACTTCTACCTCTTCCACAGCTCTGAACATTGGTGTGCCTCACCGCTCAATCCTCAGGTCTCTTCTCTTCCCTACTTACACACATACCCTGTATCATCATATCCAGCCCAGTACTTTCAATACTAACTACTTGCTGACAATTTAGAAATGTATTAACTTTAGTTCTGACTTCTCGTTGGGCCTTCAGTTGTATGTCCAAAATTTCTACTTGAAGATCTAATAGGCAACTTATATTAGCATTTCAAAACAGAATTCATCATATTTCCTGAGTCTTCTACATCTAAAAAAAAAAAAAGAAAAGGTCCTGGAGTCATCCTGGGTAAGAATATATTTGAAATGCTATCCTTTGTAATTTTCATTGTTGGATTTCCTGTAGACTTACAACCGGACTAGCAAAGGTCTATCCTTAACTTTGGAAATGCCTGGATACATGGCTTTGACTCTTGGCTAAAATAAGGTCAAGGATTTATGTGAGGTTTATATGAGATTTAAAATCAGAAACCGTCCTTGCAGACTTTGGGCCAGTTTGTTTCCTGATCCAAGATCCTGCTGGATCTTGAAGTTAACAGATTTTGATGGTTCAATCTGCAAACAAAATATGTATGTGTGCGTGAATAAGGACAGTGGGAGTTTACACCTGTATCTCTCTTGGTCTCCCAATGCTTGCCTGTTCTCTCTATTGATGTACTATATCCTTTGCTTATTTTATGTAAGTATTCTCTATGGAATACAAATGTTACACAAGCTTTATATAAGTGTTCCCTGTGGAATCTTATGCTTCCTTTCAAATATGTAAACTTGTGAAATCTTTTCAAAGTTTAATATTCAAAAGTGCAGCAGTGGTGTGCTGAAACTAGCTTGTACCAATGTATGAGTTTAATGTTAAAATTTCAGGAATTATGTTAGCTAGTTGTGAAACACACCACAGTTGAAAATTAAGAGTACTAGTGGCACCTGGGTGGCACAGTCGGTTAAGCATCTGACTTTGGCTCAGGTCCTGATCTCACAGCGTGTGGGTTTGAGCCCTGCGTCAGGCTCTGTGATGACTGCTAGCTCAGAGCCTGGAGCCTGCTTTGGATTCTGTGTCTCCCTCTCTCTCTGACCTTCCCCTGCTCACACTGCCTCTCTCTCTGTCTCTCAGAAATAAATAAAACATTTAAAAAATTAAAAAAAAAGAAAATTAAGAGTACTAAATACGCAAAACTCATCATGTCCTAAATATATAACTACAGTTTACTAGTACTGTGGGTCTTGAGGTTATTTATATCTATGGTATCTATATGGTAAAAATAAATATAATAGGGTGTTATTGCTCATCCCTTCCCTGATTCATGTTCAATGATGTAATGTGCATAGTTCTAAATTGGTCACGTTGTCAGTATTTACACCATAGAAATTGGCCAATGCCACAAATTAGTTCCAAACCCATACCCGTGACACCTGGTTGTTAAATACTTACCAGTACATCACTGAATATATCTATTCTTCATTTATGTTCTTAAAAAGTTACCAGATAATGCAACTGGAGCACAGTTTCTATATCTGGACATTACAAACTGGGTTTTGGTCATTGTGCCGGAAGTTTTATTGAGTGGCTTAAGTACTGCCTGCTCATCTCTGAGGTGAATAAAACTTCATACTGGTTTTCATTTTTCATAATTTTAATGCAAAAGGAAGTTCCAGAAGAAGCTATCTTTGAAATATGCCATAATGATTTGTCAAGGACATTTCTGATTTGCAGTTTGTAATACTTAAAGGATTCCAGAAAAGATATTTATATATTTATAACATATATAATTATATGTTTATAACATATATATTTATATAAATATAAATATTTATATATTTACAACATATTATAATATGTTGTATCCCCCACAATTATTACATTTAATTATGAAAATAAAATAATCCTATCATGTTTTATGTTGTTTCTTCAAAAAAATTAATTATCTTCACTTAAAATTTGTCACAGTTGACATGGTTTAGTAAAAAACTTTACTTTAGCTAAATATAGGAGTATGTATTATGTGAGAATCCAATTAAAAAAAATCTCTGGTTTTATAAGCCTATGCTTACATTCCTTAAGTCACATTTATCTCTGATAAAGTGATTCAGCAAGGCAGAAGTTACTAGCCAGGGTAATGGGAGATTGTCCCCACATTTTCCTTCTAGCTCATTGATGAAAGAGAATTAGGAGGAATCAAACAAAGCCACAATCAGACAGGGGACAAAGTTTTAGTAATCAGGGAGACTTAGTCTAGGAGCACCTCTTTCTCCTACTTAATTAACATCCTACTCCACTCTAGTCTCAACACCCTCAGAGAATAAAACCCAAACTCTGTATAATGACCTGTGAATCCATAAAAACTTTAACTCACTCTTCCTATTCTTTATTCAACACATGGTTCAGGTATTGCCTCACCAGGAAGCTTTTCCTGACATCCTCAGGCTGGTGCTCCAGAATTCCCAAGCATACACCTGGTCCTTACACTTTCCACAAGATGTAAAACTTGCATCACTTATGCATCTGAATATCCTACTAGACCATGAGCTTCTCAAGAGCTCTTTTTCATCTCTGTCTTCCTGGACCTGTGGCTTGTTCAATAGAGGTGATCATTGTGTCCAAAGGAATGATGCTGAAATGCACTGTCTGGATCTGGCTGTTACATATATTTCTGTTTTATCACCCATTGGACCTTTGCATGTAACTTGTTTTCCAATCTTCTGTTACTGGAGATTTCTGAAATGTGCTATCCCGGGTCTTGCCAAATGATGTACTCTTTGTCTAGAATGTCTTTATCTGATTTTTTTTTTTTCTGGTAAACTCCTTCCATCCTTTAAAAATTATGTCACACCTTTGGGAGATTTTTACCTCCTGTGTTCTCATGGATTTTGTGCTTATTGTCATCAAACCATCATCTCATCCTAGAAACTCCTACAAAGCCAACATATACAATTTATTTTTAGCCAGTATTAACTTGACGTGACTCCCCAAGAGCTTGTATTTTATCACAAATTCCACTTTCTTCCTCCACGCAGATCATATTGAGGACAAAGTTTCATTTCATTTCAGCAAGCATATTTAAAAAAATAATATTTCATAAATAAATACATGGCCTTAAATACCTATATTAGCACCCATTTAAAGTGTGAAGTATTATTTACTCTTTATTTGAAGTATTAATGATGTCATATTGAATTATCATTCTGCATTTCCTATTTCCTTTTTTAAGTTTATTTATTTATTTTGGGAGAGAGAGAGATAGAGCACGTGCATGCAAGGGTCAGAGAGAAGGGAGAGAGATCGATCCCAAACAGGCTCCACACTGTCTGCATGGAGCCTGACATGAGGTTTGAACCCACAGACTGTGAGTTCATGACCTGAGCTGAAACCAAGTGTTGGACGCTTACCCAACTGAGCCACCCAGGCATGCCTCTGCATTTCATATTTTCACTCATAATTTTTCTTGAAGTCTTTCTATATTGATCCACAATTGTATTGGTCAGAGTTCAGAGCAAGAAAGGATTGTTAAACAGAAAGGAGTTTGAAGCAGAAAGCCATGTTGTCAAAAATTGTCAGAACAGCTGGGGATGAAGGCTCTAGGCTAAGCCTCAAGGGCAATTCATAGAATAATAGAAAACTGATGCCATGGTAAAGGATAGCAACTGGCATTTCTCATTTTAATTGTTAAGATCCAGGAAACAGAAAGCATCAGCAGCATTTTGTTTTGTTAATAGTACCCTTTGATGTGCAATAGTTTTTTATTTTGGTGTGGTCTCAGTTTAAGGTTGCTTTTGTGTCCCTTGCCTGAGGAGACATATCTAGAAAAATATTACTATGGCAGATTTCAAAGAAATTACTGCCTATATTTTCTTCTTGGAGATTTATGATTTTCTGTCTTATATTTAGGTCTATAATCTATTTTGAATTTATTTTTGTGTATGGTGTAAGAATGTGGTCCAGGTTCAATCTTTTGCGTGTAGCTGTCCAATTTTCCCAGCACCACTTGTTGAAGAGAAAACTACTTGTTTTCCCCATTGTATATTCTTGCCTCCTTTGTTGTAGATTAATTGACCATATAATCATTGGCTTATTTCTGGGCTTTTTATTCTATCCTATTGATCTATGTGTCTACTTTTGTATCAGTACCACACTGTCTTGATTGGCACAGCTTTGTAGTATATATTGAAATATGGGATTGTGGTAACTCCAGCCCCATTCTTTTTTCTCAAAACTGCTTTGACTATTCAGGGTCTTCTGCACAGCAAAAGAAACCATCAATAAAACTAAAAGACAGCTTCCTCAATGGGGGAAAATATTTGCAAATGATATATCTGATAAAAGTTTAATATATAAAATATATAAAGGGCTTATGCAACTCATCATCAAAATAAAATGATCCAATTTAAAAATGGGCAGAGGACCTGAACAGACATTTTTGCAAAGAGGACATCCAAATGGTCAACAGACACATGAAAAGATGGTCAACTTACTAATCATTAGGGGAATGTAAATAAAAACCGTAATGAGATATTATCTTACACCTGTCAGAATGGCTAGAATAAAAAACATAAATAACAAGTGTTGGTGAGAATGTGGAAAGGAAGGAACACTCATACACTGCTGGTGGGAATGCAAATTGGTGCAGCCATTGTAGAAAATAGTATGGAAGTTCCTCAAAAAGTTAAAAATAGAATTACCATATGACCCAGTAATTCCACTACTGGGAATTTACCCAAAAATACAAAAACAATAATTCAAAAAGATACACAAACCCTTGTACTTATTACAGCATTATAATAGCCAGGATATAGAAGCAACCAGTGTCCATCCATAGATGAATGGATAACGAAGATGTGATAAAGAAGATATACTGGAATATTACCAACCACAAAAAAGAAGATGTTGCCATTTATAACAACATGGATGGAGCTGGAGGGTATTATGCTAAGCTAAATAAGTCAAAGAAAGACAAATACCACTTAATTTCACTCATATGTAAAATTTAAGAAACAAAACAAATGAACAAATAAGAGACCAACAAAAACCGACTTTTTTAAAAAGTTTATTTATTTTGGGGATGGAGGGGTAGAGAGGGAGAGAGAGAATCCCAAGCAGTCTCCTCACTGATAGCTTGATCACACAAACCATGAGATACAACCTGTGCTGAAATCAAGAGATGCTTAATCAACTGAACCACCCAGGCACCTCCCAAAAAGACTCTTAAATACAGAGAACAACCTAGTGGCTTCCAGAGGGGAAATGGTGGGGTAAGAGGTGAAACAGCTAAATGGGATCAATAGCACATTTATTTTTCTTAAGTTTATGTATTATTTTGAGACAGAGAGAGCATGAGAATGTGCAGAAGGGGCAGATAGAGGGCAAGAGAGAGAATCCCAGGCAGGCTCCATAATGTCAGCACAGAGCCTGATGTGAGGCTCGAACTCAGGAACCATGAGATCACGACCTGAGCCAAAATCAAGAGTCGAACACTTAACCAGCTGAGACATTCAGATGTCCCAAGAGCACACTTATCTTGATGAACACTGAATAATGGCTAGAATTGTTAGTCACTCTGTACACCTGAAACTAATATAACACTGTATGTTAATTATACTTCAATTTAAAAAAAAGAAAGAAAAACAGGATAGAGGTTACTTTTGGGGGAGGGTGGGAGGTTAAGGCTGTGATAGGATACTGGGGAGCTATTAAGGTGGCAGACAAAATTCCTTTTTTAAATTTTACTTTTAGAGAGAGAATGAGAGTGAATGGGGGAGAGAGGCAGAGGGAGGGAAAGAGAGAGAAAGAGAAAGAGAGAGGAAGAGAGAGAATCCCAAGCAGGCTCCACATTTGGTACAGACCCTGACTTGGGGCTTGAACCCACGAACCATGAGATCATGACCTGAACCAAAATTGAGATTTGGTGCTTAATGGACTGAGCCACCCAGGTACCCTCAAAATTCCATTTCATAAGCGTGATGGTGGATACATGGGTATTTGCCTTATACCAACTACTCATTAGACTCATTAGGTAATAAAAAAAAAAAAAACAGAAAAATGAAAAGAGAGAGACAGAGAGGGAGGTAGAAAAAAGAAAAGAAAAGAGAACACCAGCGCTGATAATATTATCACTGCAGCCTCCTGACACCCACAAGCTAGTCTGGTCTTTGGTCTCTAAAATTATTTCTTGGCCCCCAGAAAGCTTAAGAACGACAGTGAGATGCTGCTAGAGAAAAACATCATATATCCATGAGCTTTTACCAGCATACATCTACAAGTAACCTCATTTCTGCCTTAGAAGGCATCTGACATTCTTCTCCCTTCCACGTTTCACGTGAGTTCATCTAGCTGGCAGAATCCAAACGGCAGCCGGAATCCTAGCTACAAAGGAATCTGGGAGATGTCATGTTTAGCATCCAATCTCTGCAGCAGAAAAAGAAACCTTAGAATGAAGATGAGTAAATCAATGTTTTAATGTTTCAATAAACATCCTTGTATAATCCCATTTGATTACCTATGCCTGGATAGAAATCTAGGTGGATACCTAGAAGTGAAACTGCTTGGTTATAGGGGATAAAGGTGTAAAAGTAAACATATTCTCCCTTTAAAGTTGCTGCCTTGATTCTCCTACCATCAACATATGGGAGCCCATTTCCCCACATGCTTACCAAATCTTAAAATAAAATTTTTGATCTTAGTAGTGCTGTATTATTGTTTTAATAGATATTTGCATAATTATTAATGGATGATATTCAGCATTTTTATACTGTTCATACCCATTTCTTCTGTGAATATTCTTTTAAAATCCTATCTACACTTAATATTAAGTTTTAAAATATTTTATTAGCTTTTAGGAGGCCTACATATATTTTGGATGTTAATCACTATTTTAAACATATAATTTATTTACTGAACATCTACTGTATACCAAGCACTCTGGTGATCATTAGGAAAAAATAGAAATACAAGAGATAGGCTTTGCCTTTAAGCTCACGCAGCTTACACTTTTACTGGGGTGATAGGACCATCCACAGGACTTATTTAAATAGAAATCAATACAATATAGATGATTAGGTCTAAAATGAGCACTAATGACAGTAAATATTAGAAGCCAGAAAAGAGACCAAAGAGAATAATGTTTACAAGGAAAGCTTCATGAAGGAAGTGGCAATTAAGTTGGAGCATGTAGCATGAATAAACATTGAATGGGTAGAAATGACAATCCTGAGAGTATTAAACAGCATGAATCAGTGCATGGATGTAGGAAAGCACTTGCCATTCAAGGAATGCAACTGTGAGAAATGGCTCAAGTAGAGTCAAGTTTTGGGCAAAGTCATCATTAAGATAATACCATGTCCTGGATATTGTGCCAAGCACTTGGTCTCAGCTGATATAACAACCTTACAAGTACGACATTGTTAGACTGCATTTTTACCTATAAGAAAGTTGAAGCTCAAAAAGATTTATGTCAACAGCTAGTTACCAGTAGACCTGGTGTTGGTCTAGAGGTCATGCCCTTTGTTTCACCAAACTACTTTGGAACAACATAAATAAAAAGAGATGATGTTCTAGAGAGCCTTGAATATCAACCAGAGAAATTTATATTTTATCCTGAGAGTAGTTGAAAGTTTCGAAGATTTTAAATAGACAAGTGCCATGAATATGTGTTTTAGAAAGATGAGTCATGTTAATATCATCATTCAGGTCTCTGTTCAAAAGCCTCCTCCTCAGAGATACCTTTCCTGACTACCCTAAAGATAGTCACCCTCTATGCTCCCAACATACACACCACTCTCTATCCAATTGCCCTGCTTCATTTTCTTTATGACATATATAAATATATTAAATTATGCATTTACTATTTTCTTGAGTGTTTGTCTATTGTTCTCACTAAAGCGTAAGCTCCATGAAGACACTTTACCATATTCTTTGTTGTATTTGCACTATGAAGAATGATATGTAAACCTCAGGAAGTTTTCAACAAGTATTTATTAAATGAATGCATGAAGTGAATAGATGGTGAAATATATAAAAGGATAGTGTCAATAGTCTAGATATTTATATCCAAAGTATCTTAATGATTTCCTGATTTTTTTGTTTTTATAAGAAGTTGGTGTCACGCAAAAGCTTAATCCATATTTATTTAGTAAAACAAACCTTGAGTAGATTAATTAGTTCTATTTTCTATAAAGATTAACTAGTTCTATTACCTATAACCAATTACCAAAATAGGACTGATATTTCTTACACCAAAAGCTATCTCCATGTGCAAATCCATTTCTATAAAAGTATGCATTGAGTCCCAGGGAGAATTTTTAGATTAAGCATGTTTCAAATGAGTAATGCTGTAGTAAATTTTTCATATTAAAAAAACCCACAATAAAACAATGTATATTTGTCATTTGTCAGAGACTGCTCTGGTGGATACAGCTGGTTTCAATGAGGAGGAGTTCTCCATGAAAGGGATGGATGGGATCTGAGTCAGAACACTGATTCACCAATCTGCGGTAGTATTTCCTGGGTGGACCTCTCGGCAACCAATCCAAGTTATGTCTATTCTTTTTCTAAGTATCCAACTCAAAGAGAATTTTCTTTTCTTCCTTTAAACCACAGATCCATAGCTGTCATCAACACTTGTTAAACAAGTTTCCTTTTAATTGCTTTCTGCTATTGCACCCAACCCTTAAAATCCCAAGTATCATTGTGGTTAGCACATCTACTGAGAACTACTGAGCAGGACAAAGGAAGTGAGAAGTTTCCTTTATCTTCATTGATGCCAACAGCCATTATATCAGCACATTATGTATAGGTAAGTAGAGATTTGGTTGCTGAAAATTCTGACATAATTACAATTAACTGTCTCCCCAATATGACCCCCACCCAAGGGTTGCAGTAAAATAACTGAGTTTAGAGGGGGATTTGTAACATTTTTCTACAGCATTCTGGATTTTCTACATGCAGACACTCCTGTTGCATACGTGCATTTGTGTCTGGAATCTAGTTTTATGTCGTTTTGGAGAATGCTTCAGAAAAATGACAAGCAGCTTAACATTCTGTGAATGAAAAATGACTGTGTGACCTGTAGAGAGGAGGAAGCAGAGAGAAAAAGTTCTATTATAAACCAAATGTTAAATCGTTATTAATGATGATTATGACTCCTCTGATTTGTTTAATATCTTGTGCTTTCTAAACTGCTTTCATACATACTGCCTTGATTCTCACAGTACAATTACTTTATAGGTACTTTCCGTAGAATCGTATATAAGCCATGTGTTTTTATCTGTGAAATGTTCATGAACTAGAATAGAATCATTATGTATAGACACGGAGTATTCATTTTTAAATATCTAACTAAATAATTATTATGTTAAGTGAACAGTGATCATTAATGTCACTTTGAAAATATACTTTTGGCTTGCAAGATGTTTTCGTCAAAATATATGCAAATAGCAAAATGAAGTGGAACTAATTATAAAATATTAAATGTTCAGATAATTGTAAAACATAAATGTATGTTTTAAACAAATATTTCTTTTAAAATTTCCATCTCGAGTCAACTTTTTAGCCCTTTAAGTATACATACATGCACACACACGCAATTTACAGTATCAGAATTCATGTAAAAATGTGATTAGAAAGAGCATACTCACAGAGATAGAGTATACTAATATTTTTCAACTTAAGTAAATATTTTACTGTTGTACAATTTTTTAAATTAAAATATCATATTATTTTGTGATAATATGATAAAACTCTGATTTTTTTTTAGCCACATCTCTGATCTATCAGTAAAGGAAAGGGTGATCATACACATTGAATTAGTGAAAAATAAACAGCATGGTTATCAAAAGACATGATTATCACTTTTATATTGGATAGACGTGGATTTTTTTTTTTTTGGTTTTTGTTTTCTTTTGTGTTTTTAGGGTTCCTTCTTCTTTTTGTATAGTTTCACACTTTTGTGAAGTCTTCACCTGAAAGATTTCAAAGGATTATTAATCCATTGTTTACAAGCATACCTAGTTACTTAGAAAACTTTCAAACCTTAATTTAGTGGTTAGTTTGCAGGCTGAGGCGTTAATCTGCCCAGAAGAGCTAAGAGGGATTTGGAAACATGGTTGTTTCTGAAAGTGTTTTGAGGAGACCTTACTCAACTTTGTGGTTGTGTTTGGGTGCCTAAATAATGCATGGCCAAGAGGAAGAAAAGGAACACTAGAAGTGGAAATAAAAACTTCAGTGACATATTTTGTCAATTTCAATTATTTTCTTAGGATTAGTTCTCTAGGATAGAATGGAAAAAGTCTCAGGAAAAGAGTAATGTTTTAGATCCTTGTCAAGGTAGCATTGAGAATTCGTGGCCAAGAGTGTTATTTTTTGTTTTTATTCTTTTATGGCAAGGTATAATTGATAGCCTATATCTTCTTCCAGTAATTCCCCCCTTTCTTCCAGTAAATCTAGGAGAATTTATAGTACAGAGTGCCAGAAATATTGGCTAAATAGCTGAGTGGTTTTTCTGCATGGGAAGTCTTTGATTTTTAAGCAGATATTTAATCTGTGTCATGGTTTGTAAGATCTTTAGGTTATCAGATAAAGATAACTACAACTGGGAGAAGCATCTGAACTGGTGACAGGTGATAATCAAAATGGGAAAAGAGGACAGGGAATGTAAACACAAAACTCTACAGCATTTTCAATGAAGGGCAACTAGAAATTAGGAAGTTATTTCAGTCCTCCACTTTCAAGCCATAGCATCTGGATGAATTCTAAGATAGCTTATTTGATCACATTTTAATAGATTTATTTATGTTATAAGAATACCAGTTCTAAAACAAATTGCAAAGACAAAAGAAAAAAAATTGCCTAAATCTATATGAAGTACTGTCTGGAGGTAAAGATTTAAAAATAAAACTAGACAGAACAAGAAATGTACAAATATATCCCCAGTTAAGAGACTCCTAAGAAAAGTACACAGTGAGAGTTTATGGGAGACAGAAAAGAAAGGAAAGGGTGTGGAGCAAGATTAGAGAATAAAGCAGTGAGCAAAGTAGTCTTGGTGGAGCCAAATGCGTAGGAGATGAGGTAAGTGCTTACCCATCTCTGAAAGGGGGACAAGATTTTGAATTTGACGGTTAAGAAACATGCCGACAATTTAGTCTTTTGAGTGATATCAAACAATGAGACTGTGAAATTTAGGAAAGGCATGAAACAGTAAGATATATTAGCTGTAGTTAGAATGGAAAAAAACATTTGCCTTGGAAGTAGAAATATCAATTTTGTACTATGTTTTGTAGAACATGCACTATAATTTACTAATTCAGTTTCACAGCTTTGTTTGTTCCCTGTTTTTGGATGACTCCTAAGTTAACCCCAACTATGGGCCTCAGTTAACTACCAGTCTGACATCTCCATTTTTGTACTGGAAATTTAAATGTCTCTTAAATTCCAGATATAAAATTTATATCTCCTAGACTTCATCTGACTCTCTTTTATTCCTGTTCTTTACAAACATAGCTAATTAATTACCAAATTCTGACAAATATTCTACTGTAAATGTCCTCAAATTCATCACTTTGTTTCTTTTCTCTCTACCACAGTCCAGGATCCCATCATTCCATTCCCATTGATTATATTAGTCTCTGCTCATTTGTCTTCCCCTTTCAATTTTCTCTCTCCTTTAAACTACAGTCATGCAGACTGCAGATTCATCTTCCTAAGCACTGCATGTCCTCGTGTTAGTCATTTCCACCAGATAAAGTAAAAAACTATTTTAATTTGCACTGAAGGCTTTCCATAATTTGTATCTCTATGATCTATTTACCCTTCATAATCTAGTTGTCCTTGATATCCCTTAATATCCCTTGGCTTCATTTATATACTACTTCAACAAATATTATCAATAATGTGCTAGATACCACAATATGGCCTTGGTATAAAACAATAATATCATGAATAACAAATAATGACGTGGACCAGATGATAACATGGCCTCAACTAGAGGTGAAAAGATTGCCATGTAAAAATAAAAAATACTCTCAATGTAGATCCATATTAGGGTGAGCCATGGAAGGCCTCAACAAAGAGTAGATGACAGATTTGAGTGATAAAGTTTGAGTGGAGCCTCACTGGGTAGACTTGAGGTAGACATTTTAGGCAGAAGGACTAGAGTGTGCAAGGACATGGAAGTGTAGAAGAGTCTGGTTGTCTGTGGAACTCTGAGTAGTTTCAATTTAAGCAAAGGCTTCAATACCTATTTGTTGTCTGAATGCAACATGGTGAAAATACCTAACTTACTGTAAGTTGATCACAGAATGCTTTTCCACAAAAGACCTCTTTGAATCACAGCCATAAATAAGCTAGTAAGAAAGATAGACACTGCTCTCACTCAATATAGCACTTCATATTTGTATATGTTCTCTGGATATAATAAGGACATAATAAATAGAATTGTGCTCATAATTCAAAAGTTATGATAGGCTTTGGCATAAAGAATTTCTAAGACATTTCTATTTTCCTCTCTTCTTCCTCCCCAACCTGACAAGGTCTTCACTAGTTACTACTATGTCACTACCCCATTGGTCATGGGAAAGAACTAGATGCTAAGTATAGATAACTTGACACCATCATATTCTTGAAAAATAATTTCAAGCACAGATCCAAAGAGGTTCAATTATAAACTTCTTTCCTACTTTCTCTTCCTCCCCTTCCTCCTTCCCTCCTTTTCTTTCTTTCTTCCTTTTTTCTTGCTCTTCTTTTCTCTTCTCTTCTCCCCTCCCCTCCCCTCCCCTCCCCTCCCCTCCCCTTCCCTTCCCTTCCCTTTCTTTTCCTTTCCTCATGTATCTTTTGCTACCACTATGCCTAAGTTGAGCTAATAGGGGTGAGCAAGAGTAAATAAGTAAAGATTTGGAGTGACTGTGACTTTTTCTGATGTACCACTTACATTCATATTCTTCACTTGCAGACCAGTCACAGCTTTCCGTCCATCTTTGCCACTATGGATGATTGCACTGTTTGTGTTTGGAGTGCTGGCAATCCTGGGAATAACTATTGGTCTTTTGGTACATTTTCTGGCAGTAGGTTGGTAAAGAATACATCTTTATTTATTTCAGTTTGTTGTAAACTTTATTTCCATTTCTACTGAAGACAAAGAGATAATTGCAAACAATAAATTATCTGTCTTCCTTTATTTTTTTAAAGTTTATTTTATTTATCTTGAGAGAGAGAGCATGAGCAGGGGAGAGGGAGAGAGAGGGAGAGACAGAATCCCAAGAAGGCTCCTGCTGTCAGCACAGAGCCCCGTGTGGGGCTCTATTTCATGAACCATGAGATCACGACCCAGCCGAAGTCAAGAGTCAGACACTTAACCAACTGAACCAGACAGGTGCCCCTCTATTTTCCTTTAAAATGGCCATCAGTGACCCAAGAGTCCAGAAAGAGGCATTTGCAAGCACCGTATTGCAAACATCTTTTGTACATACAATATAGAGACATAAATGCACAGATAGATAAGTGATAGGCATAAAAGCAATCTACCAAGTTGGTATTATATGTGTTACTTTATAATTAAAATACTAAGACTAGAAAGACGAGAAAATCAGCATATGCTTATACTGCTCATTTTTCTCCCAACTTCCCAGTAGTTTGTTAAAAATATTGTTCTTTTTATATTCTAAGCCTTTATAATACTTCATTTGTAATTATAATTACTAGATGTTTTCTAAAGAATACTGTGGTAGTGATTCTAGGGGTGGGTCATAGGGAGTTTGCAGTTTATATTTTGATTTATCATCTCAAACATTCTCTTATTCAGTCTGTTATTTTAACTCCATGGAGCACTTACTTCAGTTTTTAACTAAAAAACTGGGGTAGCTTTGAGGAAAGCTCCTTAATTTACAGATTCTCTGAACTATGATATAGTGATCCTGACATCTCTTCTTTGTTCATCCCAACTCACCTCCAGAAGGTTGCCTTAACTGGGAGATTGGAGCACATGTAATAAAAATGGCACAGTAGTATAGATTAACATTTATTTTCACTGCTGTCATTCTGCAGGGTCAAAATGGACTCTTTGGAAAACAATTTTTCTCTTTTTTCTAGGCCCTGAAGTCTCATTACACTAGTCACAGAATCACTGAGAACTTTTAGAAAAATCTTCAATGAACACAGCTTTTGAGGAGATGTATCTCTGATCTGTATCATTTTTCACTCTAGTGTATATTTCACATTTGGGGAAATATTTGCTTCATAGTTTTTAGTCTGGACTTTTCTTCTGTTTCCTTGGAAATGAACCCTTTATCCTTGTCTTGGGCGTTTTTATAAGTTAGAGTAAGGAGAACATAAAAGAAATGCCTCTCCTCTGTCAGATTTAAATAGAAGTATTCTCATAATTTGTGCTTAAACTCTATCATTGCAGTTCAGAACACAGAACACTCTCTGTACAGAAACAATACCAAAAATGTGTGTGTGCAGGCACACACGTGTGTGTGTGTGTGTGTGTTGTGCTTAAGTTGTAAGTTTTCTTTACAGAAATAAGTTCTAAGTAATCAAGTCATTGAAAAGTCATGAAACAATTTCTTTCTGTCCCTTATCCATCTTTCTCAATTCATACTGGCATTTGAACCACTTATAGAAACGGGAACATTAATCATAAAGAGCAGATGTGTTTTACATGTATCTCATTCCTAAGGGTTGTTTTCATTTCACCAGATACCAACAGATCTCAGTGACTGATTTCACAGTGACCTCAGCATAGTAAGCCATCTCTGTGGCTCATTGCTACATAGAATTAAATTAATATTCAATTCCTTGTTTTAGGTTTCTTAGTCTTAATGTCTTAGACATTAAATGTTTACTTTAACCACTGGCTCTTGGAAAAGTGCTCCATGAAGTACATGCATGTAAAAAAAATTTGTATCTTGTCAATTTATTAGTCTACACTCAGGAATATTCATGGCAGCCAAATTAGCATAATAGGTAGAAATGTTTAGGAATCTAAATAAAGAACTGAAAGATACACTGTGAACAGTGAATTATAAAAAAAGAAAGTTGAATAGTTTCAAGATCTATGTTTTACTATTTGTGTAAAATCTAATAAGCTACCATTGCCAAGTTTGGTCTCTATAGTAAAAGATCCATGACCCACAGACAAACTAACTATAATTAGAAATGTTGGTTCACAAAGTATTATTCATAAACAACCCATTTTCAGCATTTTGTGTAGACATTTCTACCATCTTTATCACTGTAAAATACTTTCACCACACTTATAATAGAAAGTCATATTTCATTTTAATTATGCTGCTTTCCTTCTCTGCATTTGTATAG
Organism: Hyaena hyaena; assembly: GCF_003009895.1. Classification (NCBI taxonomy): domain Eukaryota; kingdom Metazoa; phylum Chordata; class Mammalia; order Carnivora; family Hyaenidae; genus Hyaena; species Hyaena hyaena. The sequence goes on along the minus strand of NW_024081478.1, from coordinate 521,701 downwards.
AACCTGCAATTAGATAATTAATGTTTTTATTTAATTGTATCCTTATTAGTACCTTGTGTAATGATTTCATACATATTGAGCCTGTCACTTCCATTGCATAGTCTTCAAAAATAATGATCATATTGCAAAAATAGTATTAATATTTATTTAGTGCTTCCTGCATGCTAGGTGTTGATATACAGCATCTAGAATATTTCTAAGTGCTTAGTATCTATCACATATTAGAGGTAAGATGTATCATATATCAAATAGCTTAGTACCTATGAAAATTTAGGGAGGAAATATAATGGATTAAGTGTAGTCGTTTTTATAATATATATATATATGTATATATATATATATTGTTTTTGAGAGAGACAGAGTATGAGCGGGGAAATGGCAGAGAGAGAGGGAGACACAGAATCTGAAACAGGCTCTGAATTGCCAGCACAGAGCCTGACGTGGGGCTCAAACGCATGATCGGTGAGACCATGACCTGAGCTGAAGTTGGACACTCAACCAACTAAGTCACCCAGGCACCCCTAGGTGTAGTCTTTGCAGCCAAATCAAATTTTTCTTGATCCTTGGCTTTTAGTATCCATATGTTATTAGCTAAGTTACTGAATATCTCAACACCACATTTTACCTAAAAAGAAAAAAAAAACAGAGTATACTTCCTATGTTCTTTTATAAAGCATCTTCCCATGATACATACTTAATAAATGGTAACTGTTTTTATTCATGGTTTGATGATTATGTGACAGAAATCTCACTTATAGTATATAGTTATCTGTCTCAATCAAGATATTACTCTCCTTTTTGACCTTTGTCTATGTCTATATCTGCTGCATTATTGATCCTATAAACACTTTTCACAGGATATCCAACCAGCTGTGCCAGAAAGATTCACAGACTTTATCAATGTCTAATATGAGCACAATATTTACTAGTTGGTATTATGATGTTATCTATGTCTGCATTTGAAATCCATTTCACCTAAATCATTCTTGGATCATGTTCTTATCTTACAGAAAACACAACCTACTATTACCAAGGCAGCTTTGAAGTGTTGGGTATCCCATATAACAGAAATTATCAAAGAGAGACCTCACCAGAAAATAACTATCTTAGCAAAATTCTTGAGACTAAGGTAATTTTCCTATATGTGTTTAATGGTTAGTTTTCTGAAATATAAATATATTATTGGAATTTGATGTTTGTTTCTGTTCTTTTTAACAGATGGTTGATGCATTTCAAAGTTCTAGCATTTACAGACAATATATCAATTCTCGAGTCATCACACTGGTGTAAGTAGCTAGTAATAGCAGTTAGAAAAGAGATCAACTCGTTCATACATACACATTTCAAGCACCTCTGAATTTGAAATGTCACAGTCATTAGCCAATAAGTTACTAATACAGTATTATCATAAGCTAAATGCCAGACTAGTCGTTCAATATAAAACTAATGCAAAGATGGGGCTATCTAGTTTTGTCCTTTAGATCTTTTGAGAATGTGTTACTTATTAAATTATAGATGCCTCATCACTCAACCTTCTTAAGTTTTTATGTCTAGCAAATAGTAGGTGATCCCTTAGACCAATGTTTGATAGTCTAAAATTTTTATTTAGTAGTAATATAAATACAGACCCTGTTTTATCATGTCTTTCTTCGTTTTCTTTTTTGGTGTTATGAAATCTACTTAATGACTCATGTCCTTCTACTTGCAATTCAGCCAAATACCTTGTGGAACTACCCTAAGGCTCTTAAAGGGTAGAAAAGAGCATATCTACATCAGGCTTTGATGACAAGGAAGTCCTTCTAGTCATCACAACAAGAAGTAATATAGCTATGCTGTGACTTCTGGATGTGGGTTTAGAGTAGCATGGAATGGCAGAGGGAGCCCTAAAACAGAAGTTAGGCAACCTGAGCCCAGTCTTTACCATTAATAGCCCCAGAGCCTTGGGTGGAGTCATTAATTCACTTTGACTCTGTTCACCTCTCTGTGAAATACTGTAATAGAACCTTCACTGCCTCTCTCATATAAGTACACTCAAAGTCAATGAAGATAATGTGAATGGGAAGATTTGCAAATAACCACATTTCCAGTGAATGCAATTATTGCCTTTACCTTCATCAGTGCCACTAACTGTGCCTGAGCTTCCCCTGCTCCTGGAATCCATGGGACTCCTGGAATTGCAGCACACATTGCGATCCCAACTACAATGAACCTTGAGAGTTGATTTTAGTATTGAAAAGAGATGGGAAGCTAAAATGGAAGGGCCCAGGTGTCTTTCAGAGATGACTGCAACCACTGCAGTCATTTCCAAAGGAAGTGATGGAAAGGCTACAGAACCCCCTTCTATGATAATCAAACTTGCATAAACTAGCACTGATTACTGATTTCTATGCCAAAAGGTAAATCATCTGTCAGGGAGAGCCAAAGCATAATAATGCCACCTTGGACACTAGCCTCAAAGCTGTTTGACAATTCCTACATGTCCACCCATCAGCTTCTTGGGTGGCATACCCCTTTCTGAATTATAAGCAAATCTTCCCTAAATGCCATGGTCAGGTTCATCTTCTTCAAGCACAGTTTTATGCAACAAATTCTCTTTACTACTATCTCTTGGCTCACATTGAAAGTTCTCTTCCATCTGAGCCCAATCTCCTAGACACTGTTGTCTCCGTGACTGAGCACAGGGAAACCGCACTGTGTAAAGACCCTGGGTTGTAGAGTTAATTGTACTGAATCTGGTCTGGGTTTAGTAGCTGTGTAATCTTGAGCATATTAAGTAACCTGTCAGAGCCTCCATTTTTCCTTGTCTATAAAATGGAGACAATGACACCTATGCTGCAGCTTGTTGTGAAGTCTAAGTGTGACAGTAAATGTGAAAATAAGCACCTAGAACACAGCAGATGCCCAGTAAATGCAAATTAATTTTTACTATCCAGTTACTCTGGAGTATTACTCCTCCTCTTCTCTACTTAATGAAATTGTCTGCTTGATGTTGAAGTAGTGATAAAAACACCTTAAAGTCCAGTGTGTATATCACCTCTTCCATGAAAATTTATTTGATGCGTTAAGTAAAAAATGACTTATCCTTTCTCTGAATATTTGCAGATAAGACAAAATAAATATTTGCCTCATTTATTAAAGTCAGTTGTATACCTGTCGTATTTCCTAGAAATCTGAAAATTCCTGGAGGGTAGGAACCATGTCTTAGACACGCTTGCATCACCTAGTAGCATGTATTCCAGTCACTTGTCTACAGCAGTTGCTCAATAACTGACTGGTGAATACCTGAATAAGTGAGTCCAGTTCTTACATGATACTTCTCCCCTGTGCCACAGGCCTTTCCTACTTTTCAGATTTATAGAAGTCCTTACCTCTAAGATGAATGCTGTAGCTGCATGCATACTGTCACCAAGTAAATGTAGGCAGGTGGATGATCCTGTGATTAACCAAAAGTGAAGGTACTACACAAACCCATAAAAAGCTAGAAGAAATAAAAATATGAAAGATCAGGGAATGAGGAAGGAAATGTTATTTTTTAGCAACATAAGAAATATGTTTATCTTGTTGAAACATATTTATCTTGTTTCTAGTCCTCATGACAACAGTCTGACTGCACATATATGGCTGATATTCAAGGCTCCCAGATCGATGAAAGAAAACACCAGAAGAAGAATTGAAAGCGTCTTACATCAGATGCTGAGGAACCACGCCAGCTCTCTGACTACAGATCCTAATTCTCTTATGCTCAAGGGTAAGCTTTTGTATGAAATAGGAGCAGTGTTACTTTCATCTTTTTATTTCTAACATGTATCACAAGAACCAGGAACAAAGCTGATTCTGAATTTTTTTTTAATGAATAGGCCATTATTTTATTTCAGAGCAATAATTTGCTTTCTTCATTATTAAAAACAATAGTCAAATCCTAATAATGCCAAACTTTAAAGCACTTCTGGGAGAAAAGCTGCTTCTCATTATAAAGCAAATAATAAAAATTTAAATAGTCCTTATCCATCTTAGATGATAAAGAACACATTCCAATTAAATAAAAATAAATCTCTCATTTGGAGCTGTGAAGGTGGTATTTCCATATCATACGTTCACATTTAGTAAAAGAACTATCCAAACAAACAAATATCCTCTCCTTTCTACTAACATCTTATCCTGAGATTCAAAATTATTTCTGGACCCTCCTGCTCTGCTAAACCTAGCATCTTACTGCATTGGCTCAAAGGTCAATGGGTTATGCTTGGTGTTATATTTACCATAAACTTTTTGTTCTATTTCAGAAATCAGTAAGGCTGATGCTGAAAAGATTATCAACAACCGTAAGTTTAGATACTTCTTAATGAAATTGGTGAGATGATCTAAGACATAAAAGTCAAGATTTGCTATTGTTGGCTAGGTACAATTCTAATTAGGTACCTTACATACAACTCATTTAATCCTCACAACAATACTAAAGATAGATATTATTTATTATCATCCCATGTTAGAGTTGGGGAAACTGAAGCACAAAGAAGTGAAATAATTTGCCTAAATTCATCCAGCTTGTGAATGGTGTAGTCAGAATTCAAACCAGGGAGTTTGGTTGCAGAGGCCATGGACTTGACTGTGACTTTAACTGCCTCCCAGAGTTCTCATATTCTCCAGGTGCCGAGGTATCTTGGAGGTACTGTGCTGGATATGGAGGTGAGCCGGGGACTGCTAGTGATTCCTGTGCAGATTACAGCCTGCTCTCTTCAGTGCAAGATATTGTCAGATAGAACCATACAAGAAAAACTCAGCTCACTCTCTGCTCTATAATCAAATAAATATTTTCCTACTCTCAATGAAACAAACTGACTCTGACAGGCTGTGGGACTCGAGCAAGGATGTCAGCTACATATGATAGAATCAAGGGAGGTTCCAATGCTCAGAAGGGAGAATGGCCGTGGCAAGCAACTCTCAAAAAGAATGGCCAACACTACTGTGGAGCATCTTTGATCAGTGAAAGATACTTGGTGACTGCAGCTCACTGCTTTCAAATGTAAGTTCGTCATGTTGCCCAAGGCAAAAGGCCAAAGACCCTGCAACAGTGCCAGTTTACACCTGTTATCTTAGCTTAATTATTAGTAGCTCTCTTCTCAAGTGTCCTGGTTTGGAAGACAAATTATATAGGAAGCCAATCTAAGATTTTCCTGTGCTACCTGTAAGAATGGGAAAAGTCATTCATTCTTGACACTATATTTTTTTCTCATGTGATTCTCATCTCTCATCATTTTATACTGCAGACATCCCCAACTACTCATAGTTGCTAAGGCACATCATCCTATTTCATACCACCCTTGCCCTCTGCACATACCATCCCCTTCTCCTTATTTTTTAGGCAACTGTGACTCAGCTCTATAGTGTCATCCGAAATCCTACTTTCCTTAAGAAATAGCTGTTCCCTAGAGCATGCAGATTTAAGTCTACCTGCTTTCTTGTCCCACCAATTATATACAAACCACTTAAGCAATTAGAACTGTCTGTTTTTATGCCCATCTTTCATTATATTTAAGTTTCTGGAAGGTATGGTTATTAAGTTTTATTTCTACATTCCCATTGTTTTTACAGAGTACATGGTATAGGGAGGGACTCAAACAATTTTTTAATTTATTAAAAAATCAGATTGTATCACTGATAATGAGCTACAGAGCAAGGGAATATTAATGTCATTAAAAGAGTACAGTAGAGGCAGTCCATATTTCTATTATTTTGAAATAAATACAAATCTATAATTTTTCGCTTCTTCAGGACAAAGAATCCAAAAAACTATAGTGTCAGCTTTGGCACCAGAGTAAATCCCCCCTATATGCAACATTATGTTCAACAAATTATAGTTCATGAAGACTACATCCGGGGTGAACATCATGATGATATTGCAATTATACAGCTCACTGAAAAAGTCTTATTTAAGAATGATGTACATCGAATTTGTCTTCCTGAAGCCACACAGGATTTTCCTCCAGGTGAAGGAGTTGTTGTTACAGGATGGGGAGCACTTTCACATAGTGGTAAGTCCAGTGAAAATTTAACACAGTGTATGAGTACAAAAGCAAGAAAAATGGCAATCTAGGTATAGAGTCAAAGGTATCATTTACATTAGGATGCCTACTTCTCCCAGGCAGTATCTCAGGAAATGATGCATATGGAGTTATGGTTTTGCAAATTGCCTTGGTTTGGAATGTTCTGTAGAGACCAATTGGTTGTAGAAATTCCCTGACTTGGAGAAACTAACTAAGAAAGTCCTGGTTCAAAGTTATAAGAAGAGAGATAAGAACATAGAAAGGCAGTACTTAAAAGAATTCAAATTATTCTTTGAAGATGTCCTCTTCATTGATTCGGGTGAGGCAAGTGAGTGGCTTTTAAATCTTAAGAACAGGCAAGAGTCAAATATAGGTTTTATGCACAGAGGACAAAACAAGGTTTCCATCCTGCTCTGTTTTAGAGCCACTCTTTTACTAATATGTTTACTTCCTTTAGGTAAATACCCAGAGGTACTTCAGAAAGCCTCTGTGAAGATTATTGATACAAATACGTGTAATGGTCAGGAAGGATATTATGGTGCGGTATTAGACACAATGCTATGTGCTGGGTACTTGGAAGGAAATGTTGATGCCTGCCAGGTAAGTCTGGACACTAGTCATATTGACCATCTAGTGTATAAATAACTGCTATTATTTTATGAAAGTCATTAATATGGAGATAATTCTATGTTTCAGTTAATTTGCATTTTTAACAAACCTGTTAAATTCTTCCTGCTAAAATAATTCTCCACTGTATGCAATATATGTTTATAAGTGTTTAACAAACACTTAAGCTGGACCTACTCTGAGCCAAGTGCTGTTTGCAGTCTTTTACAAATAATTCATTTAATCCTCACAAAACATTGTGATGTAGGTACTATCATTATCATTTTACAGATGAGAAAACTGAGGCAGGGGAAGGTAAGGTGATTGGCACAAGATCACACAGCTAGTAAGTGGGAGAGCTGGTGTATAAACCAAAGTAGCCTAGGATCACAGTCCATAATCTTAATCACATTTCAATGAAAATCAGTCTCAGAAAGTTTTCATCTATTTCCAGCTCATTTCTCTTTCCTTCTTAGCTTCCTCATGGCTAGGTTTCTGGCTACTTTTCTCAGCTATAAAGCCCTGTTCTCCAAATACATCTATAATATTTGTCTCCCCAAAGCTTTCTCATAGAACTAGCCCTTATAACTTATCAGTTCATGCCTACAAGGTTGAGATCAATACCAAAGAGTCCCAGAGAATGTATTCTGGCCAAAAGTGAGTTTAAGGGTGATGCAAGGATTTACGCCATATATTTTCCCATGATCTGTATGAAGCATGAATCACAAACTTCATCTGAGCTTATCACTTAGTGTAAGTAAAGTATCTGGAAGTTATTTCTCATAATAATAAATATTCTTTGTCTTATTTAGGGTGACTCTGGAGGACCACTAGTTCATCCCAATTCTCGAAATATTTGGTACCTTGTTGGAATAGTGAGCTGGGGAGAAAAATGTGGTGAAATCAATAAGCCAGGTGTTTATATGCGAGTGACTGCTTACCGCAACTGGATTGCCTCCAAGACTGGTATCTAAGAGAAAAGCATCTTGTAGCAACTATCTGAAATCATTTTCACCTAAGGTTACTCCCAACCTTAGTTAATATGAATTTTAAATTAGTGTGTACAGTGGCTGTTTTGAAAAAATTATGGCCCTGAAGGAGTATTTATGAACTTTAATTTTAAGAGACTTATAAAAAAACAAATCTAATGTTTAGTCCCAAAAGGCCTGAGCAAAGGAAGTGCTCCTATCAAGAAAGGACTATCACTATTTTTCTATTTTATGAACCCACATTTTGGTATGTCACCATAGAATAAGGCTTTTGGTTTTAGTCATTCAGACTTTCTGCAATTAAGAATGTATATCCTTTTCCATTGCCAGTTATCCAGCAGAGCACTGTGAGAGAGTGGCCACCAACCCTTTCTGAGGGCTGGGTTGGAACATGCTCTACCTGCCTTTATGTCTGCTTTTGAGGAAAGGGTATGGTTGTGAACTGGCTCTGGTCAGAATTTAGGCACTGACTTAGAGTCTCTTATTTGTACAGGGGTCTTGATCAGCTCTTGAAATCATTGGGAAACAATTTCACTGTCAATAAAACTAGGCAAAATGCATTTTAGAGCTATAGAGACCAGGTACACTAATTCAGTGTTGATACAGGTTTGTGTGGAAATTCCTCATTTGCAATACATATAAAAAGAAGGAGCTATGAACTATGAAAATGTATAATGTATTTTAATAAAAACAAATGTAAAAGCAGACTATCTTTGCTCAGTGACAAATTTCTTTCTTATTTTTTTGTGTGGTTTTCTTATTTTGTTTGTTTTGGTTTTATTCTTAAAGGTCTTTTGTAGGTGGCTTTTCTTCTTTCTCTGTTATTTTTTTATTTTTTATTTTTTGGCTTTGTCCATGGTCCTGGAAAGAGCTTTAAGGTAGGTAAAAAGCTATCTCCAGGCTGGAGGGAGAGGCTCAGGCAGACCAGCAGGGATGCAGCAGGTGGATCCCTCATAACTAGCTGCAGGAGGCTCTCAGTCACGCCTGAGGAGGAGACTGGCCCACCCAGGGTTGAGGCCTGCCAGCCTGAGAAATTTGGTCAAGTGAGCTGCAGTTCACTGCCTAGGAAATGGTTCCCTAGGAAACCGCTGAGTTGGGAGTATGTGCAGGAGAGCCCAGGGCTCTCAGATCCACTGGGGCTTGGCCAAGTTCTTCTCCAGGTCCAACGCATTTTCATGCCTGCTGGTTGCCACCCCACTTATCTCTGGATGGCTTTTGGACCCCTAGGAAGAAAGCTCTGTTGCCTCCCTTTTTTGTTGCATCTTTAAGAGATGGTAGGCACCTCCAACTTCTCTGCCAACTCTTGGAAAAAAATGGCACAGACTGCCATCGCGTCCAGGGGCCATGAGAATTGAGACCCAGAGAGAAGCAGGTGGGTGAGGCTCACAGATGCATGCTGACCAGGCAGCTGATGGCAGCTCCCATCTTGAAGGAATAATTCTGGCTGATCTGGGGGCTTATGAGTCCTCAGAAATTAGGACTCAGAAATGGATGATGGAATTGCCAGGGAGATGGTTCTAGAAGTTGTGGTTGGGGGCTGAAGAGGAAGCTGAGGGTGGCGGGAGGCTGGAGTGGCGTGGAGGGAAGAACAGTTCTGCTCTAGCAAGAGACATACCTACATATTGTGCCCGTGCCTCTAACAACTGCTCCTGGAAGCTATCTTAGAAAGAAGAAAATAACAAAAGCAATAAATCCACCTTCTTCCAGAAGTTTTAATAAGGATTCAAGTAGAGAATGGATATCTACACATCTGGAGGGTACAGAATGGATTCAAAGATTTGGTTTTCAAAGTGGAAGTAGGCTTAGAAATGGAGAAGAGTGATACTAGTGCCACCAAGATTTTTGTCCCTCCTATAATCATATGATTTTGAGCCTCCTGATGCAGTTTCCATAATAGTTGAACTGTTACAATGTGAACTCTTGCCAGTACTTCATCTTGGGCTTAGAATCCTCTTGGTTCTCACCTGCCTATGAGTGTCAGAGGTTATTAATGTGGAGTAGTAAACTTCATTTTCTGTTAAAAAATCAATTTATTACAAATAAATGTGCACTACCTTTTTAAAGTCAAAATGAAAAGAGCTTTATGGAGCTTAATTGGTAAATGATTTCAATTTTTAAGTATTACTTATATGGTATTTTCTTTTCTATTGAATATGTTTGTTAATCACGAACTTTGCAGTGAGAAGTAGCAATGTAGAGGCAGCTATTTTATACATAAAATTTTATTGACTTTGTTTAAAAAAATCAAGTACTGCCAGTTAGCATCATGTCCCGTCACACTATTTAAAACAGAAAATTTTGTGAAAAATTTTTAAAAAGTGATAGACTATACCATAAACAAAAAGTTAAAACTTAAAGTGTACTCTGCCTTTTGCTTAATTATGTAAACTTGCAATTTTAGATAAAGAAGAACTATTTGGTTCTTTTACTCATAATAAGAAAATTTTAAATTTGTTACCTGATAGTCTTGATATTATCATTATGTTAAGAGTAGTGCAAACTTTGGCACATATAGAAACATTTTTATTAGAAACATTTATCTTTTTTAAAAAAAATTGAGAGAGAGAGAGAGCATGCGCATGTGTGTGCACAAATGGGGGAGGGGCAGAGAGAAGGAGAGAGAATTCCAAGCAGGCTCCGGGGCTCGAACTCACAAACTGTGAGATCATGACCTGAGCCAAGATCAAGAGTCAGATGCTTAACTGACTGAGCCACACAGGACCCCCAGAAACATATTTATATTAAATACTTTTCATACAGTAATTCAATCTGCATAACAACATACATGCAGTCAATGCACAGTAAAACAGATGTTTCAAATATAAATCTTGAATGTTTATGGCAATGAAGATTATGCATTACAAATATTGAAGTTCTGAGCATTGTTTCATGTGTCTGTTGGCCATCTGGATGTCCTCTTTGGAGAAGTGTCTGTTCATATCTTCTGCCCATTTCTTCACTGGGTTGTTTGTTTTTCGGGTGTGGAATTTGGTGAGTTCCTTATAGATTTTGGATATTAACCCTTTATCTGATATGTCATTTGCAACTATCTTTTCCAATTCCATTGGTTGTCTATTAGTTTTATGGATTGTTTCCTTTGTGGTGCATAAGCTCTTAATCTTGATGAGGTCCCAACAGTTTATTTTTGCTCTTGATTCTTTTGCTTTTGGGGATGTGTCAAGTAAGAAATTACTGCGGTGGAGGTCAAGGAGGTTGTTTCCTGCTTTCTTCTCTAAGGTTTTGATGGTTTCCTGTCTCACGTTCAGGTCCTTTATCCATTTTGAGTTTATTTTTGTGTATGGTGTGAGAAAATGATCTAGTTTCATTCTTCTGCATGTTACTGTCCAGTTCTCCCAGTACCATCTGTTAAAGAGGCTGTCTTTTTTCCATTGGATACTCTTTCCAGGGAAATACAAATCAAAACCACACTGAGATGCCACCTCACACCAGTCAGAGTGGCTAAAATGAGCAAATCAGAGAACTCTAGATGCTGGCAAGGATGTGGAGAAATGGGCACCCTACTNTGGAAAACAGTGTGGAGGTTCCTAAGGAAACTAACAATAGAACTCCCCTAGGACCCAGTATTAGCACTGCTAGGAATTTACCCAAGGGATCCAGGAGTGCTCTTGCATAGGAGCACATGTACCCAAATGTTCATAGCAGCACTCTCAACAATAGCCAAAACATGAAAAGAGCCTAAGTGTCCATCAACAGAAGAATGGATCAAGAAGATGTGGTTTATCTATACCATGGAATACTACATGGCAATGAGAAAGAATGAAATCTGGCCATGTGTAGCAACACGGATGGACCTTGAGGGTGTTATGCTGAGCGAAATAAGTCAGGCAGAGAAAGACAAATACCATATGATTGCATGTATAGGAGGATTAGGAGGAACTTAACGGAGGACCATGGGGGAGAAGAAGGGGGGAAATAGCGGGGGAGAGGGAGAGAGGCAAACCATGAAAGACTCTTGATTACTGAGAACAAACTGAGGACTGATGGGTGTGGGGGAGGAGGGGGGAGATGCGCATGGAGTAGGGCACTTGGGATGAGCACTGGGTGTTATAGGGAAACCAACGTGACAATAAACTATTTGTAAAACAAACAAAAAAATTAAAAATTACAAAAAACAAAACAAATATTGAAGTTCTATACTTTAAAATCCTGAGATTAGGAAAAGAAAGACAATGATTAATTGAAAGGGTTATTCTAGATAAGCATTCATTTGTATCAGAAGAAATCAAACCTCAGAGAGATCGAAGTCTGGAAATTCAATGTCCAGTCAATAATCTTAACATAATTTTTTTTTTTTTTTTTTTTGGTGCTGGGAAAAGCACTGCAGAGTGATATTGGATTATCCCTGGCTTGATGATTTTCTCTTTTGTGATTGCCTTAACCATTTTATATTTGTTTCTCACTCCTTGTTTGTCTTTATACATCCATTAGGACTTTGACAATGTCCTCAGATGGTGGTAGTAGATGTTGCAGCTGATTTTTCTATAAAGTCAGCATCTAGATCTGGTTACTTTTCTACTGAATCTTTTATGGAGACTTGTCTTTTCAGTTTTTAGCTACCTATTTTTTTAAATCATTTATTCTCAGGCACAAGACTTTCTACATGCCTTCTTAGATCTGCTAGTATCTTGCTGGATTTGTTAGTTTATTCTTATATGATCCTTGATATCTTTTGGTTCCTGTCAAAAACAAAAAGCAGCACCACCAACAAAAAACTTGAATTTGTGGCATGTGTTCCTTTCAGGAAAGGCTATTCTTCCGGGAAAGAAGGAGACTTGGGCTCTCAGCATTCTCTGAAATGAGCATTTGTGAAGTCTAATCCTGGGTTCCTCCATTCTCATCCATGTTCTGCTGGGCTTCCTTCCTTCATTGCTTGCTTCCTTCCCTCCTTTTCCCTTCTCCCTTCCTTCTTTCTTTCTCTTCTCCCTTCCCTCCTCCCTTCCTTCCCTCCGCCCTTCCTTCCTTCCTTCCTTCCTTCCTTCCTTCCTTCCTTCCCCCAACTCCCCTACATGAGTAATGAGTAGTACCTATTTCATGAGGCCATGTAATTTCTGTTATAAATGAATCTGCTCAGATGGTAAGCCTCAGTTTCCAAAAGACAGTGGATTTTCACTATGTTAACTAACTGAGGAATTTAAATAAAAACTTAAAAAAAAAGAAACTACACTGTAAGAAAACAAACAAACCCTGAAGATAGTTCTTTATACAGCATGAAGTAGCCTTTTAATATCCCCCTTCAACTAAAAAAAAATCTATGTTTTTCTACTCAATTGACGGAACAGGTTGAGGGGTCCTATAGTTTTTTGGGGTGGGTATCAGTGTAGGAGCAAAGAGTGGCAGTGCCCTAGCTCAGGGGCTGTGGGCTTAGGGGAATTCAGTCAGGCTGTTGTGATCTGGGTCTTCCATCTGGGTTCCAGAATGGTGAGGGTGCTGCCAAATTCCCGGGAGGCAGCTTTTCTTCTGAAGTGAGATTGAAGGACGTATTATAAATGTGTTGTATGAGGCCTGTGAACTTGAGGGTACTCATCACTGCTTTGAACTCTTTCACTGCACTCATGTAGCTAGCCTACTACGATGGCTTTGCCAAGTCCATAGCCTGGATCCCAGATCATAGCAGTGGTTCTCAAACTCCAAGCTCTTAGGATCCCTTTACATTCTTCAAAATTACTGCCCCCCTAAAGAGCTTTTGTTTATATTGGGATTCTCTCACTCTCTTCCTGCCCCTCTTCCCTCTCAAAATAAATAAACAAAAAATAATCATACTCATTAATATCAGAACTGATCCCATCATAATGTCATTAAGTATCAAGGCGCACATATAAATTAATCAAAATTTACTTTTCATGTTAAATCTTAAATTTTATCGTTAGCAACAAATACTGTCAGTTGTTTTCCTTAGCACAAGCTTCCTTTATTTTCAAGATAATGTTTCCCAAATACTGATTCTAAATAACCAGTTTGTCCTTCATTCTTTTCAAATACAATGTTGTTCCATGACAAAAGTGGTGAGTTCAGCATGTGAGTCATACAATTGTTCAGAACCTTTATTCAGGACAGTCATTTTGATTCAAAGCAAAAATGAGTATGTATACTTCTCATTTGGTCATTCAGAATATTACAAAGACATGCTCAGCCTCAAGATTTTAGAGTTTATAATTCTACTGTTTCATCCAGGGAATTCTTAAACAAATTAAGATTAAAAAATTGGATTTTTTTTTCCCCCTGTGAATGTGTGGCAATGAGGAATACAGTGGTACAATGACTCCTGGTAGAGTCAAATGCCACTACCTTGATGTACTAAGGTGCCAGCAGTTTTAACTACTATTGCTTTTTCACTACTGGTTTGATTTCACAGACCTCTTAAAAGGATCTCAAAGACCCTCAGGGGTATGTAGACCAAACTTGTAAAACCACTGACCTATCCTGATTTTTCTAAAGGGAAGTGTATAACAAATAACTACAAAATAATTTTGTCAATCCATAAAATACCAAGAGTCATTCACCCATATACATGCACAAAAGGAACATGTTGAAGAGGCAACTAACCCAGGAAGGGAGATGGGGGCAATCAGAGCTGAGATAAGCCATTAAGGTGAATAAGAGGAAACCAAAAAAGTCTTCTTGGTTAAGGGGTGGAGGTGCTTGGGAAGGGCATCCAAAGCAGAGAAAATACATTGTCAAACACCATGACTGAATACAGCCTCATTTATTAGGATAAACTAGATTACACTGTTGTAGCACACACCTAAATCTGTACAGCTTAATGAATCACAATTTATTTGTCACTCATAGACTATTGCCAGTAAGATGACTCTTCAAGGCAGCTGGATCAGCAATTAGGGTTGCTTTTATCGGTGGCTATGGCATGTGAACATGTAGCCTCCACAATCTCCGCGGCAGAGAAAGAGAGAGCTGCTAATAGATCTACTAATAGAACCGAAAATATACCCACTAATGGTCATAGACTATAAGAACTCCTCAAATGGCCCCTTAAACTTTAAGGGGACTGAGAAATGTGAGACAGCACTTGCATATTTGGAGAGGCATAAACTTAACTGGCCTAATTTAGTTCCTTAAAACAGATGTCTGGCACTAATTTCTACTAATGCAAAGAGTAGATAGTTTCTAGAGATAAACAATAAAGTGCTCTGTTAGTCAACCGGAATGATGACAAGAAGGCAGATTCACACTGAATCAAAAATGATTAGAAGTATAGCTGCAGGGCTTAGATAACAAGCAAGAGATTCTTTACAGTATAATGATAAAAAGCTCAGTATTGGGGAGCTATTTTTCCTTAAGTGGGTAGAAGAGGGAAAAGAAAACAGGTATAAATATATTTGTTTTCCACGGATGTGTTAAAAAAATTTTGTGTTAATCCAATTTTTATAAACTGAATTACACTTTAAATTCCCTAAAATAGCCTGGTATTTAAATAAATATATTATTTTTTAAAATAGTTTATTGTCAAATTGGTTTCCATATAACACCCAGTGCTCATCCCCACAAGTGCCCTCCTCCATGCCCATCACCCCCTTCCCCTCCCCGCCACCCCATCAGTCCTCAGTTTTAAATATATTATTTTGAATTATTTTTATGTATAGGATATCTATACATACACACATATATTTGCTTAAAGGATAATAAGTTTTTAATTTTTACCTCTGAAATCTGGGCTTATTATTTTTCTTTCGCAAGCAGTAGAGAACACCTATGGTCTATCTCTTCTTCCAGCAGAGGGCACTACAGCCCATGTATCAAGCTTCACAAAGTTTCCATAACTTGCAGTTACTTGACAACTCTCATAAATGCGCCAAGTATAGCCCCATGAGGAGGAATGGGAAGACAAAGTAAAGACTTCCCTTCCAGACCTTTTTTCTGGTAAACAAAGAATACAAGCCAAGATGATTTGTGCATGGTCCTATCAATTTGTACCAAGTGTCAATAAATGAAGACAGCTAACAGCCCAGAGGGTGCAGTTTTTATAAAGGTGTCATCACATCTAGGAGGGGTTAAAAATGGTTTTGAGAAGAGCAGATGAAGTTCCATTTTAAAGGAAAGTACCAAGAACATTCTTGTAAAGAACAATATCAAGTTTCGTGATAAATAAAGATGTACATATTGACTAGTGGATTGTGCTCTAAAAACCACATGATCTAGTGGTTTTTAGGGTCGTATAAATACACAGCAAACTCAAATGCATGACAGCAGCAATAATTGCCAAGTTTAGACCTTGATACTGTTTCAAATCTCCAGATTCCTCCTTGACCACGCAAAATAATTCAAGTTCCCATAAACTTAACATCACCACAAATTTCATCATCTGACTCATATGTGTTCCTGTTTCTCTGTCCATTCATTATTTAATGGCACACCTAATCTTATACATTACACCATATTCAACAAATTTAAAGTCAAACAACACATTGAGCATCATGCAATTAATATACTGAATCAAATGGAACACTGGTAGTACAAGCTAGGGTATCTTTACACTTGTGTACTTGTTCATTTGTGCTATACATTGCTTATATTTACTTCTTTATGGGAGTTGCACCAGAAGAGCATACATTTATATTTTAAAATTTAGAGATCTGTATAAATCTTGAGACTGTCCAGTGAAGGGCTATAGAGAGGGTAGGGTCTTTAACAGTACTTTCGATCAAGGTTTGAACAGTAAAACACTTGAAGGAGTAAATGTAGTAAAGTCTAGTAAAAGCACTTTGCAAAGTTTGCATGGTTTCTATACAGAGTTTTTCTGGATTTTTCAAAATAAGACTTTCAGATTAGCCCTTGTAGAAGAGCAAAATTGAAAGAGAAAAACAACCCTGCATCTCCAAAAGTAGCTTTTTCTACTTGGTTCTGCTATATTTTATTTGACTAAATATTGGCTATGAACTAGCATAGTGTTCTCTGAGTCACCTTATGTGAAAAGCTGCCAAACAAAGGAGCACATTGTGGCCAACCAAAACTTTGGAACATCAAGAAATCCATCTGAGAGGAGACTACTTTAGTTGAATTTTTAAGGCTAAAGCTTTTCAGGGTGTCAAAAAATTTTTCTGCACTAAATGAGTAAAGGGCATACCAAGCAAAGGAAAAAATATTCACAAAGAATCAGAAGTATACCTGAGCATACAGCCTGTTAGGTAGTTAGGTAAGTTAGGCTGGTAGTTAGGCTTTAAAAAAAAATGCTTATTCATTTTTGAGAGAGAGAGAGAGAGTGTGCACTTGATGCAGGCATGCACAAGTCGGGGAGGGGCAGAGACAGAAGGGGTTCAGAGGATCCAAAGAAGTGGCTACTGTGGTGATAGCGGTATGCCCCATGCAGAGTTCAAACTCACGAACCATGAGATCATGACCTGAGCCAAAATTATGCACTTGACCGATTGAGCCACCCAGGTGCCTCTAGTTAGGCCTTTCTTAAGCAGAGAATGTTGAAGAATTTGTGGACAATGAGACAGAAAAGCCAGATGAAGCCTTTGTCAACTTACTGAGAAAGAAAATCCTAAGCAGAGAAGAATATAATACAATTAGATGTGTGTTTAGCAATTAATCACCAAATATTTTCTAATTTACATATGCTTAGACCAGTAAACATTGTTATTGAATCTGGTCAAGAAATACAAAATATTGTCCTTGCCTATGAACTTGTAAAGTATAAACTAAAATATATGAAATACTAGGGGACGAAGAAGGCAGGACCAAGTTGCGAAGTGTACTTATATCAAGATGCAATAGTTGTCCTCGAACGGTCTGGGAAGGCACAATAGAGTAGTGGTTTAAAGCATGGACATTGGAATCGTTAGATCTGCACTGGAATTCTGTCCCTACCATTGGCCAGTTGTAGGAACTTAGGCAGGCGTCTTAAATTTCCTAAGCCTCCATGTTTTTGTGTACAAAGCAGAAGTGATAACAGTTAATACCAAAGCTTGTATATAATTTAATAAATATAAAGCATTTAACACAGTGCCTAGCACATAGTAAACCACTCTCCTCCCACAAAGAATGGTGATCTGTTGTTACATAAGTCAGGCCTTGACAGGAAGGGAGAATTTGGACAGGTACAGAGTGTGGGAAAAGGCTGGCATTTCAGGTGAGGTGGATATTGAACCTGAACAAAGCAGTGAACATGGCACGTTTGAGGACACTAGGAAAGAAATGCACATTAAAGAGGAGGAATAAGTTTGACCACATGGGATTGATCTGGAGGGTGGTTCCCATATGTAGAGCCCTAAGGGAAGGAGTAAATGCGTAGTTATCATATGAAATCCTCAAAGCTGCCAGTGCTCCAAACAGTGCTCTTAAACTAACTTTATATTGCTTACCACTTTTTAAAAATTTATTTAAAGGGGTCCTTGAATTAATAAATGTTTAAAAATGTATCCACGAATACCATTCTTCAGGTCTCAACTTAAATCTTACATCCTCAGACAGACTTTTCCTTATTCAACTACTTAAAGTAGTGCCCATGCCTTCTTTCCTTTATAGTCCTTATTCTGCTTTAATTTGCTTCATAGCACCAAAAGCTAGCTTAGAATTACATTATGCATTTATTTGACTATAAGTTCCCATAAAGGAGCTCACTCTTTAACTGTAAGCTCCTTTGAAGGCAAGAACTGTTGTATTCACCATGGTCACTCCAGCATCTAGAACAGTGTCTCTACATGGTGGGTCATAGGTACCATGTTTGCTGAATAAACAAACCTACAAAGTAGTAGTTTTGAGTGCATACTACAAGGCAAATTAATTATGTTAATTGTAGTCATTCATTTTCAATGAATAATTCCAATTAAAGTTGCTTCAGAAGAGTCTTTGCTTCTTCTTTATAGTTATCATTGTCTCTTTGCCTAAAAGAGAATTTCTTTTTTTTTTTTTTTAATGTTTTATTTATTTCTAGGAGAGAGAAACAGTGTGAGCAGGGGAGGGTCAGAGAGAGAGGGAGTCACAGACTGAAACAGGCTCCAGGCTCTGAGCTGGCAGTCAGCACAGAGCCCGACGCGGGGCTCGAACCCACGAACCGCGAGATCATGACCTAAGCGAAAGTCGGAAAGTCGACCGACTAAGCCACCCAGCCCCCCCCTTTTTTTTTTAATGTTTTATTTATTTCTAGGAGAGAGAAACAGCGTGAGCAGGGGAGGGTCAGAGAGAGAGGGAGTCACAGACTGAAACAAAAAAGAGAATTTCTTATTAATATAAGAGGTGCCACAGAAGAATTGCCCCAATCATGAAACACATAAGAGGGACATCAGTCTTTGTTCTACAAGGATGCAGCTTATACATGTGAAAGAACACTGCTTCTGAGATTAAGTACATGGCAGAGCCATTCATTTCAGTGCTTAAATGATAAAGACATTAATCAGAGCCTCCTATAACCCAAGACAGGTTAAACCTCTAACCTGTTATTTAAAATTAGGCAATGTGTGTTGTCACCTGGATGATGAAGCATCCAAGCGATAATACATTTTGAACTCCTGCAACCTCAGTCATCATAAGGCAATGAACCTGTGTCAAGAGATTGCTTAAAGTGTAATAGAAACAAGATCTGTGTTTATGTATTAAGCAAGCATGTCATCAGAGGATATACCTACCATTTGATGAGAAATTTGGTATGACCCAAAGTATTAATGTTATGTCAGGAGACATCTGAGATTTTAACATAAATGTTACATTATTTGATCCCCTGTCATGTTTATTGGATTCCCTGACCTTTATTCTGACATTTTCAGACACATATCGCTTAGATTACCACTTTATAGGGCAAAAGTTGATAGCTTTGCTAAAAGTATTTTGTGTGTCTGAACTTCCCTCTCCTAAGAGTTTGATAGGATTTACTTCATTTTCTTCCTATAACAGGAATGGAAATAGTGGTTATGTTATGCTCCTTTCTTCTCTCAAGACTGGCTGTTATTCTTTAAACTGCGTACTAGCAAATTTGCTCTGGATATTTGACCATGAACGAATAGTATGCTTTAGTAGAAATCACAATAGTAAGCAAACAATTACACATGTGATAACCTGTTTATCCATATACTCACCTATTGCTACATCAGAATTATTTCTGATATGTCTGTCCCTAAAAAATCCTAAACTCCACCTCTTGCAAATCAAGTAAGATATTTTCAGTGCCAGCAACTTGAATATTTGCATGTATAACTCCCTTCCACCCACCATACCTATGAGGTGCAGAAGTTAGAATCAGGAAATTTACCCTGGTTCTTCTAGTGGTAATCTCCTTTACTTTTTTGGAGCCCAGAAAATTGATTCTCTTTTCCGAACAGAAAAGTTCTTTTTTTATTTAAAAGTTTTTTTAATATTTTATTTTATTTTTGAGACAGAGAGAGACAGAGTATGAGCAGGGGAGAGACAGAGTGAGAGGGAGACACAGACTCTGAAACAGGCTCCAGGCTCTGAGCTGACAGCACAGAAACCAATGCGGGGCTTGAACCCACGAACCGTGAGATCATGACCTGAGCTGAAGGCGGATGCTTAACTGACTGAGCCACCCAGGCGCCCCAGTGAACAGAAAAGTTCTGAACAGAACTATAAACAAGTCTTCAAAGACTCTCATTTTACAATTTAAAGGTGTAATGATCTTTTCTTAACAAGGTGCTTAATTTGACTCCAGGACAAGAGTTTAATGGTAGGGGGTGTTAGGATTACCAACTATTGAGTGAGAAAAAGAGTATTCTAATCCCAATTCTGTTAGTCATATTGTGGCTTGAGAAATTTACTCAACCTCCCTGATCTTAGTTTGCTTTTCAGATTAATGGCAATAATAGTGTACACTTCACAGCATTGTTAGGATTAAGGAAACAAAGTACTGAAAATGCTCAGGACAGCAACAGGAAATCAGCAAATCTTGGTTAAATCAGAAACTGCTCTGGAACTATATTTTGTCACATCGTTTTCTCCTTATGTATTTATTTCACATGCAAATATGCATGCCGGTATATTCTATGAGTTACATAACACCAATTAACTGGATCTTCATTTTTTAAGTTATTTTAATTTCAGTTAGTTAATGGACAGTATTATATTAGTTTCAGATGTACTATATAGTGATTCTACAATTCCACACATTACCTGGTGCTCATCACAAGTATACTTCTTAATCCCCATCACTCCCAACTCCTCTCTGGTAACCATTAGTTTGTTCTCTATAATTAAGAAATTGTTTCTTGATTTGTCTCTGTCTTTTTCCCCTTTTCTAATTTGTTTTGTTTTTTGAATTCCACATATGAGTGATATCAGATGGTATTTGTCTTTCCCTGGTTGACTTATTTCACTTAGCACTTTTATACTTTCTAGCTCCTTCCATTTCATTGCAAATTGTGAGATTTCATTCTTTTCTATGGCTCAATAATATTCTGTTGTATATATATCACATCTTTTTTTCTGTTTATTTAAATTTAATTTAACATACAGTGCAATATTGGTTTCAGGAGTAGAATTTAGTGATTCGTCACACACATTCAACACCCAATGCTCATCACAGTTAAGCGCTTTCCTGAATACAAATGACCCAACTGGTCCATATCTCATCCACCTCCCTCCATCAGCCCTTAGTTTGTTCTTTATAGTTAAGAGTCTCTTGCGGGTTTGTTTCCCTTTCTTCTCTTCCTTCCTTTCGTATATTAATTTGTTTTGTTTCTTAAATTCCACATTTGGGTGAAATCATATGGTATTTGTCTCTGACTGACTTTTTTCACTTAGCATAATACATCCTAGCTCTATCCATGTCATTGCAAATAGCAAGATTTCATTGTTTTGATGATTAATATTCCATTTGATGGAGTCACTGAGTTCCTTAAATCTATTTTCATTTTAAATAATTCTTTTTCTCTGTTTTGTTCAGCTTGATTGCTTTCCATTTCTGTGTCTTCTAGGTCATTAATTCATTCCTCCGCTTCTTCCAGCCTGCTGTCATTCCATCAACCATGTTTCTCCTTTTGTTTATTGAGCCCTTTTTCTCTGCTATGTTATTCCTTTTCTCTCTGTTAAAGGTCTCACTCGTGTCTTCCATTCTTTTATTAAATCCAGTGAGCATCCTTATGATCATTACTTTAAATTCTCAGTTAGGTATGTTACTTGTATCTGTTTCACTTAGATTTCTCTCCATGGCCTTTTCCTGCTCTTTCATTTGAGATGCATTTCTCTGGCTTCTCATTTTGTCTAAGTTTATACACTTGTTTCTGTGTGTTCTGAAAGTAAGTTACATCACCTGTTCTTGAGGGCAATGGCCTTATGAAGAAGAAGTTCTATAGTTCCCTGCCATGTAGTGTCCCCTGTTCCCTAGTGCTTGGCACTTCTAAGAGTACCTGTAATGTGGGCTGTGTGTGTTCTGCTGTTTTGTTCTGGCTGCTTTATCCTTTAGGCCAGTTGACTGTGGAAGCTCTCTCTGCCCCTTGTGGGCAGAATCTGGTCCCTGGCCTGAATGTGGTGCACGTTAACTAGGTGAGCTCTGGTCTGCTTGTGAAATGAGATCTGTCACCACTGCTGCCAGAACCAAGGCTCTTCAGAACTCCTGAGCTGAGAGACAAAGAGTGTGCAGGGATTTGGGCTGGTCTGCTGGGGTAGGGGGCCCACTGTGCTGGGACTGAGGCAAGCAAGACAGGGAATTGTGGATCTGCCAGAGTGAGAGGGCATGGGGTTTGGTGTAAGCAAGCTAGGTAGCAAGTGTGGGCGCTGTGCTGGTTCCCATAGTTGTCCATGTATTTATGTTGAGGGGCAGAGGAGAGAAATGGCACCTACCAGTTCCTTTGTTCCTGGAAGGCTCTCTCTGTGAATGCTGCCTTTCTGGGACAGATTCTGAGATGAGCAAATAACCTCCCCATTGTGTGTGCCAGGCACTACTCAGATCACTGTTTTGGGGCTAATGTCCACAGGTTGTTTGCCTGCCTTTACTCCAGGAGCAGCACAATGCTCTCCAGAATCCATCTCAGCCAAACTCACTGACCTCTAAAATTTTAGGCTTTAAGCTCCACTTGTTGCCAGAAGTCACAAAATTCAACCATTCTTGCTTTCCAAGTCGGTTGCTATGGGGAATTATCTCTTCCATGGGCTTCCCTGCATGCTAGTCTGTCCCTTGCCCTTCCCTAAGACCTCTGCTCCCTCTCCACCTTGATCTGTTTCTCTCCCAAGCAGTGTGTGCCTGCACTTCCTACCTTCTTGATGTGGCCTCTTCTCTACCTTTAGTTGTGGAGTTTGTGTGCCAGTCTTCAGTTGATTTCTGAAATACTTAGGATGATTTGGTAGTTACCTAGTTGTGTTCATGGGACAAAACAAGCCTAGGGTGCCCCTATTCTTCCATCATCTTCCCTCTTCTCCTAAATAAGATTCTACAATATATTTAGAAAAGGTACACTTAATATATGTTTTAGTCAAATTATCAAGCATTTTAGAATCTGTTCCATATGTCACAGAACCTAAATTATTAAACATACACAGTAAAGCATTAATCTAACAAGATGTAAACAATATTAAAATAAGATTTTCAAACTTGCAGCTACAAGTTCTAGAAATCTGATATAGTTACATAACTCAATTATAAAATAGATATTTATCTGTATCTCTTAGCATAATAAGAGTTATTAAAGAGTATTGAGCCAACTGCTATTGAGAGTTAATTTGAAAAGATACAATTTCTACAAACCCAGCCAAATGGATGGGCAAAATCACCAAAACCTACAAGTTAACATAAATGCATTACTGCCTCACAATGCAAAGACCCCACTCAAGTTTCAGTAATTATACCAACCGCATTCATTACAGCAAAGGGACTCAGAATCACATGTTGCATTTCGTGGTTTAGACTTCTTCAATCTGGAAGAGTAATTCAGTCTTTCTTGGACTTTCATGATGTTGACATTTTCAAAAAGTACAGGACATCTATTTTGTCGGCTTTCTTCCATTTGGGTTTTTGTGTTTTTGGCAAAAACTTCATAGGAATGATGCTGCAGTGTTCTTGTTATATCCTATCAAGTAGAACACAATTTTGATTTGCTCCATCCCTGGTCATATTAATTTTGATTACTTAATTAAGCAGTTGTCTGCCAATTTCTCTACTGCAATATTTTTTAATTAAAAAATTTTTAATGTTTATTCATTTTTGAGACAGCAAGAGTCAGAGTAGAAGCAGGGGAGGGGCAGAGAGATAAGGAGACACAGAATTTATAAGGTATTATGCAGTGTGGTTCCAGCATTAATTTCTAGCACCTTACTATTAAAGAATTGGCCATTAGGTATAGCTAGTGAGAATATCTCAAAAATTAGATATTATGGGGGCACTTGGGTGGCTCAGTTGGTTAAGCATCTGACTTTCAGTCTTGGTTCAGGTCATGATCTCATGGCTTTGTGACTTCAGGTACTGCATCAGGCTCTGTGCTGACAGTGTGGAGCCTGTCTGGGATTCTTTCACTCTCTGCCCCTCCCCTGCTCACACTGTCCCTGTCTCTCTCAAAGTAAATAAATAATAAAAAGTAAAAAATTAGATATTATGTATACTATTTATGTACAAAGTCCTTATGAATGAATACTTGATTAGTTACTCAATAATATTTACAACTATGTGCCAAGCACAGTCATAAGCACTAAAGAGGCAACAATCCATGTTTTACCTCTACTAATAAATTGATGAATTAATATATGCATATAGGTACACATATATATACGTAAACAACGACAGAGATAACAAGCTATAAATGCTAAGAAAAACTAGTAAGCAAAGGTTGAAGATGGAGAGTGATGGATTCACTATTTTAGAGAACATGGTCAAAGAAGTACCTTTGATGGTGTGATATTTGAGCAGAGATGTGAAAGGAATAAAGGAATAAGACTTATAAGTATCTCTAGGAAGAGTATCAAAGGAGAGAAAATATACATTACAAACATGGAGGACAACATGGCTGGAACAGAGTGAAAATAAGTTAGAAAGTACAGAGAATTAGTAGGGCAAGATTATATATGGTTTTGTATGCTAAGATAAAACTGAATATTATTCTCACTGTGCTGAAAAGGCATTTGAGCAATGTAATCTGACTAATATTTCAATAAGATCACCCTAAATGTTGTATACAGGATAGACTGGATGGATCCAATTATGGAAGAGATGATGCCAGTTAGGAGGTAATACAGTATTTCAGATGACTGATGATGAGGTTATTGATTAGGGTGATATTGGTGAAGATGATGACAAGCAGTTAGATCTGAATCTATAGTGTGGAGGTTGAAACTCTAGGATTTTCTAATGGATTGGATGTGGAAAGGAGTCTAGGATGACTTCAAGGTTTTTGTCATGACCAATTGGGTGAGTAATGGTGCAATTTACTGAGATTGAGATTGAGATTGAGTGCGAAAAAGCAGTCAGGAGGTTTAGGGAGAACTAACTGTTAAGGTTGGGACACGTTACATATAAGATGCCTGTATGAAATACAAGTGAGTATGTTGAACAGAGATTTAGATATGCAAGTTTGGGATTCAGAGAAGGGATCAGAACTGGAAATATAAGTTTGGGAATCATGAACACATAGTATATTTGAAATGAAAGAAGTCCATAAAAGTCAGAGAGCAAATGTGATAGAGAAGATACCTGAAGGCTGAGCCCTAAGAACGTGAAAGATTTACTGGTTGGAAAGAATGGAAGATTTGGCAATAAGTTTCTCAGTCATTGCCCTATAATTAATTAGCAGTTGTTGAGAAGTCATGTAACTCTTAGATGATTCATGTTTCAAGTATTAGATACAATTTACTACTGCCACAGGTGCACTAAGAGCATGGTGTGTAGTAGTTTGAACACATTTCCTTTATTAATTAGCAATACCTTAAAGCCAAAAGGTAGCTACAAACCATTTCCTTGCATAATTGTTCAAGAACCTTTTGAACTAGATGTTTTAATCAAACACTAAAAATCCTGTAAGTAATTTAATTTGTGTAATAATCATGTCTGCCAAACCACTCAAATCTTTAGTGCCTAAAAGGATGCCTTATAGTAGTAGGAGCTGAATAAATATTAGTTCCATATTGTAATGTTTCATTGACAGATATAATAATCACAATACCATTTTATGTATTAGCAAAGAACACCCTAAAATTATTACTGTAGAGGATATTTCCTACTCATTTGCTTTAGTAGCAAAAAGGGAATATGAATAAGAAATGTCTTCCTTGAAATAAAGATCCCATATCCAAGTTCTTTCATCAATATTTTCACTTCTGAATTACTGTGAAGCTTAGGTCAAACTGGATAACCCTTATGTAGAGTGAGCATAATTTTTCTTTCTACATGTTGAGAGCTGTAAGATTTGATAGGATGATGTGCTGCCCTCAGAAGTCTCTGGTAGAGAGTCAGCGTTGACGGTGGTGATTATAAATGTGTTAGACTGATGTCTCAATTAACCAGCTGTTGTTTTAAGCATGGCTCTGTGATTGGCTGAAGAAGGATGGCATGCGACTAGCTCAAATTGGCAAGAACCCTTTTGAAATTGGGGCCCATGTCTGACTCAGATTTAAAGGGTTAAGTCCTGGGAGAAGGAGGTTAACTCTGCATTGTCTTTAATTGATTTTGGATGGCAGAGAAATGATTCCAGAGTTGCATTCTAGGGCCCTTTTCAACGGCTGTCAGCCAAAGAAGTAGAAACTATCTAATGACGGAACCACTTCAAGACTATAAGCTACAAGGTATAGAAGCAATGGTTAGAAGGATTAAACGCATATTTTAAAATCCATTTGCTTTCTTCCTTATGTCCTCTATTATAGTTTACTATGACATGTTTTTAAAAAATTTACTCCTTATGCTTATATTTTAAATGTGTCTTGTTCAAATTTTATTCTCTCTACTTGAAACTTGAATGATTAGGCATTTCATTTTACTATGTAAAAGCGTACTTTTTAAAATGTCATTTAAAAATATCTTGGGAGGTTTATAATGGAATTCATTTTACTTGAAAACTTTAATTCACTATGTTCTGAAGACTCCTGGGAATTCCTGAGACTCTGATGGGCTGCTAATATCAAAATTAAAGTACTATTAGTAGTTTTGCTATGTTGACATTTGTACTGATTGAAGCAAAAGCAATGACGTTTAAAACTACTGGCACCTTAGTGTGAATCAAGGCAATGGGACCTAACTGTACCAAACTGCCGTCATATTTTTTGCTTTCAAGCATTTTTTTTCCAGAAGAATTTTCAACAATCTTTTTTTTCCAGAAAAAAAGAATTCTAATTTCACTTAAGAATATTATTGATGAAGCAATAAAAAGTGTTAATTTTGCTAAATCTTGGCCATTGGGTACAGACCTTTACTAATATGCTGAGAGACAAAATGAAAACCATGCATAAAGACTTCTGGTACATACTTAAGTGCAGCGATCTTGAGGAGAGTTCTGGGATATTTGAAGAAAGCTGAAAAAGCTACTATTTAACATATTGTATTGTTTTTACTTTAAAGAGCAACTGATGACAAATTATGGTTATTTAGATTTCGTTGTTTGGCAGTAGCTTATTAGAAATTAATAAAGTAAGCCTGTCACTTCAAAAAACAGTAATTTGTTATTTATGATATAATTCAAACTCACAAGTGAAAATTAGAATTTGAAAAACTTGTACAATCTAAATTTTACAGCTTTCTAATATACTTACATTTTATAATGAGGTTGGTGTTGATATCAAGAAATATGGCTTGTTTGATATTATATAATGAAATGTGTCAACACTTAGGAGATATGCATGATTATGTGAATTAAGTGAATCAATACTTTATAAATAGCCAATGCATGATATCACAAAATCATACACATTAAAAGATCCACTCAAGTGCGACAGAGACTGATGGAATTTAACATAACAAAGTACAAAACTTTCATTGATATGGTCTCAGGTTGTACATGCCAACAACAATTCTCTAAGAAACAACCATTTTTAAAGTTTTGGTGTAAAATCAAAGTTTATCCATAATTATCTGAAAGGCTATCAAAATGCTCCTTCTTTCTAATTACATCTCTGTGTGAGACAGAATTTTCCTAAAATATTTCAGTC
Organism: Hyaena hyaena; assembly: GCF_003009895.1. Classification (NCBI taxonomy): domain Eukaryota; kingdom Metazoa; phylum Chordata; class Mammalia; order Carnivora; family Hyaenidae; genus Hyaena; species Hyaena hyaena. Next base: position 494,016 of record NW_024081478.1, on the reverse strand, counting down.
AAAACAACACATGGCAATACAGTGAGCTCACAAGCACATAAATGTTAAAAATTTCACATTTATTAAAATGCAGTTTTTTAAAAATAAAAATGTTATTTTAAATGACTTGTTATTTTCATTTTAAACAACTTAATGTTTTGAATTTCTTAGTTTTAATCTTTAATACAGTAAATATTGATAGATAGTCCACATAAACCATAGCTGCTGAAGGTCCTCGGGAATTTTTAACGGTATGGGGGGGGGCTCCTGAGACCCAAATGTCTGAGTACCACTGATTTAATTTTTGCAAGGGAGAAGTCAGCCATAACGGACTTATGTAATGGCAGGATGCTAATTTATTAGCCTTGAAGCTAGATTTTAAAAATATATAAGCCCACAAAAAAAATGCTATCTATTCTTTTTTCACTCAGTGATTCAGTCCATGACATATTTAACATAGGGATTATACATCTAATAACTGTGCAGATCAGAAGCTTTAAAATGTATAAAATGCTAGTGCTCTACGTGATATATATATATTTTTTGTTTATTTAATGCTTATTTCTTGGCCCCCTACATTTAACATAATCATTTCCACAGTCACACTGAGGATCTTTAACAAGATACATTTTGATGCTCAGAGCTTTGTGTGACCCTACCACAAATAGTCTTAGGTTTGTCATAGGTTATGGGATTAAAATCATGGAAGTATAATTATTTTATAATAGAAAAAGACATGGCATGAGGTAGTCCAAACTTTCTTTTGGCAGAAACAAACACAGAGGACCAGAGAAGGGTAAATAATATACAAGGCTAGTATGTGACTAATGCTGGAACTAGAATCTGGTTTCCCAACTGAATATTCTATTCACTGTACTGATATTTATTCTCTACTTTCTGATATGTGAAATCTTTGATCTTGAGTGTAAAATATTGAATTATGTCATTATCATAATTCTATAAACTGGTGATCTTTGAAATTTTCACCCACTGCTTCAGTCCCCTAAAAGGGCCCAATTTTATTAAGTTAATGTTTTGAGGTATTAGACATGGAAAAATCCAATGCTGAAAATCAAAATTGGAACTAGCCTAATTTTCCAGGCAGTATTATCCTAGTTGCTAACATACCTGCATTGTAAAAAAAACATGTATTTTTTTGGGGTAACATTACTAAACCGAAGCCTCTGAGTAATTATAGATAAAAAACATTTGAAGAGCCACAATCTGAGAACATTCTGAAGTTTATACCTAAAGGAACATTTGAGCATTAAAATCTTCAGAATTTTCTGTGTTTTCTCTCATTTTCTTTTTTTCATTTTCCTTTTTTAATGTTTATTCATTTTTGAGAGACAGAGACAGAGTGTGAGCAGGGGAGGGGGAGAGACAGAGGGAGACACAAAATCCAAAGCAGGCTCCAGGCTCTAAATTGTCAGCCCGTAGCCTGACGCGGGACTTGAACTCATGAACCGCGAGGTCATGACCTGACCCGAAGTTGGATGCCTAATCTACTGAGTCACCCAGGCAGCCCCCCTTTTTTTTAGTTATTTTTTTTAACGTTTATTTCTTTTCTTTCATTCTTTTTTATTCTCTTCTTTTTCTTCCCTACTTCTCCTTCAAATCTGAATTTTCACATTTAAAAAATATTCCATTTATTCAGTAATTCAGTATTATTAAATGTATAAATTCAGTTTATACATTTAAAAGACATCCTTTTAGCTCTTCTTTTATATTTTTCTGTATATCTTTGTAGTATTTTTTCTTTTCTTTAAAATGTGTATAGTTTTCTTTATGTGGGTATTGCACATTTCTTAAGGCTATTACTAGTTTTATCATTTTTATATTTGTGAAAATATTTTATTATTTACAACTGTCGAATACTGATAAAGTTATTGTTTGCTATATTTACTTTTCAAATCAAGTCACTTTGAAACCTTTTAATAGGTTAGCCAATTAATTCTTAAGTAACTTCGTTTTTCTATCTGGAAAATCATGTTGTATGCAAATAGTAATTTCAATAGTTAAATGTCCTTCTACAATTCTGGTCATATCATATCATGAGCATTGCAGAAAATTGTTAAATAGCATTTAAATCCCTCATTTTAACAGTGGGTAAAACCATGGCTCAGAAGAAAAGATAACCTGTCTTTATACTAGCTAGAAAAAAGTGTGCAGATTAATCTGTAATCAGTCCTAACAATCTCTACTGAAACAGATTTAAAATCATTTTCTCACTTGGCATAAAATAACTGAATGGTTATTTATGTATAACTTGGAAGAAATCATCCCCTTTAAAATCTTTATCTAAGTATATTTCAAAAATTTTAGCTATTTATAATACATTTTTGGAAATTGTATAATAATGGTTAAATCCCTGTTTATCACACACCAAAAAGTATATAAGGGAGAATAACTTGTAATATTTGAGATGTATCATTAAATATGAACTTCTCATCTTGCTGTTAATTAGGCATCTAACTATAGCTTTCATGAAGAAATCCTGGCCAGTCAGCATTGCATCATGCCTGGTTTTATTAATGACTTATGGGCACATAATAACTCCTCCAGTGAGAAGTACTTGAATTATGCATAGATTGTGATAGAGATACGTAAGGAATTAGTACACTCACTGGAGATGAATAAAACAAGACACATGGTTTAAAAAGGAATGGAGATTAATGGACCTCAGTGTTATGTGAATTTGGAATGGAACTAGAAATTGGCCAGACTTCATTGAGAATAAGTATATTCTGAGATGGGGAATAGGGTTGAGGAAGAAATTGAGAGAAGTTACTCATGTCAGGGCCAGACTTGGAAATGGAAACTCCAAAGAACAAAGGTATGTGTGTGTGGGTCTTTGGGTAATACCCACCTCTCAGCCTGGATATTGGCTTTGAAGTATTATTTTCTCTGTTGTTTGTGGCTGCTAGTAGAGGTTAAAAAAAAATCAGCTCTTTTATTTCTATTTTCACCTCTCAATATCAGAAATCTAGTTTATTTCTAATTTTGAAACATGTCTAGTTCATGGGACCCCAGGGGAAGTACTTAATTCATTCTAGAGCAGTCCTGGTAGTTTTAGTTTGGATAGCTAAGGATAAAATTAGAGCCCTATTTTTCAAAATCAGTACCATTACCTATTAGTGGAAAAGATGACTGTTTTATGAAACATCTATATATCTATGTGTGTACAGTGCTGTGATATAAAATATAGTTTTACTGTGGAACATAATCAAAATTTGGGAGGAAGAAAAGCTGCACTAATACTTTTTCGAAGACTCCGTATTGACCAGGAAAAATCTAATGCCTACAAGAATAACTTTAGAACACAATGTAGGAGGTAGGTTGGGGGTGAGGTATTAGTGGGACTAATCTACCCCCAGCATGGAGGAATATTTTATCAATGATGTTGTTCAGGGTTGCTAGTGCATGGTGATGATAATGACCACACCAACTTTACTCGGTTTCCTTTTGTTTTAAAAATTCTTTATAGACATAGTACCCTCCCATTTCCTGCATGCATAATAGACTGCTGCTATTACCCCTGACTTCAGACTTGGGGTGCTACTGCTTCACAGTAACAATGAATGTTCCAATTTATTACCTTCTAGAGTTGATCTCTTTTATCAAATTATCAATAAAGATTATAAACCACATATGAATAAGATGTAAGCCATTGCAATACTTAAATCACAAATAAAGGAAGAAAATGGTTAGAGGAAATGGCTATCCTAATTTTTTAAAGTATAATTTATTAGAAGGTGCCTTTTTCTTAGCAACCAAGAAAGAGTTCATAAGGAGTTCTGAAAAGCTAGCAGTATAATTTTTATGTGTGGACTTTATTTTTTACTTCCAAAGTCAAGTTAAGGAGACGGAAAAGATCACATTTTCAATTTCAGAAGTTATATAAAAAATAAATACAAATTATAGTTTGGAATGGAATAAGATAAATCAGCCAGTGTGTGTTAATCAGCCATCTCCTATGAGTCTATACACCAGAAGACATCTCAAAGAAAAAGATCCAGTTACAGGTTTTTAGGATTTTAATTAAAGTTGAAGAGACAAAACTAGAATATATAATAGCAAAAACACAAAACTATATCATAGATTATAAGGGTTGGAGAAGTCTATCAGAGGAGAAGCTAAGGGTTCTAGAACAATATACCACTATTACTAAATTATTGATGATGATGAGGAAGATGGGGATGCAATGTTTATTGAATAATTACTCTTGTTAGATAACTGTTCAAAGTGTCTGCATTCATTACTCCATTTGCTATGCACAACATTCTAAAAGATAGATGCTATTTTCATCTTTCCCTTATAGTAAGGAAATTGAAACAGAGATTAAATTACTTAACCAAGGTCACAGAGTCAATGGCAGAAGAAGATTTTGAACTAAAGCAGTCTACCCAGGAATTACACTTTAAACTGCTACCCTAAACTATCAGAGAGTTCATTAAGGAGGTGGTCATTGGGCTGAGCTTGTACACAGTGTCATACTTAAGTGACAGAAAATAACAGGGAGAACACTCCAGTGGGAAGAAGTCTGTAGTAATAGAAATTACAAAGTCAGAATGATATTACATGTTTTAAGAATGACAAAGCTTAATTAGGCTTAAAGTTCATGATGCAATGTATCTTGGGAAATAAAGGTGGGATGAATTTGATTCTTAGAGGATTTAGAATTTCATTGAGCATATTCTTGATGAGGTAGAAATTAAGGAATCTATTAAAAGGTTTTTTTAAATAGTCACATGATGAAAGTCATGTTTATAGACAATTAGTTTTTAATGAGCATGAAGGTGAAATGAAAGGAGAAAAGAGCAAAAGTCACAAAATGCAGCTGGAAAGGGATGTTCTAATAGTCATGAGAAGGAATGAGAAAGGAATATATGGAACAAAGAAATAATTTGAGGGAATAATTACCAAAATGATTGGCTTGATACAGAGAATTAAAGTGAGTACTGAGACAAAGATACCTTTCAAATTTTGAGTGTAGCTGGTTGAGACACTGGGTGGTGCCATTGATAATGGCAAGGAAATTTGGAGGCACAAAGATTTGAGTTTGAGATAAACCGATAAACCCTACTTGATCATGGTGAATAATTCTCTTTTCTTCTAAGTTAGTTTCTTCCTTCCTTCCTTCCTTCCTTCCTTCCTTCCTTCCTTCCTTCCTTCCTTCCTTCCTCCCTCCCTCCCTCCCTCCCTCCCTCCCTTTCTTTCTTTCTTTCTTTCTTTCTTTCTTTCTTTCTTTCTTTCTCTCTCTTTCTTTCTTTTCTTTCTCTTTTCCTTCCTTCCTTCCTTCCTTCCTTCCTTCCTTCCTTCCTTCCTTCCTTCCTTCCTTCCTTCCTTCCTCCCTTCCTTTAAGAGAGACAGGGAGGGGAAGACGGAAGGAGGAAGGGAGAGAAGGAGAAGGAGAGGGAGAGGGGGAGAGAGAGAGAGAGAGAGAGAGAGAGAGAGAGAGAATAACAAGCAGACTCCTCACTGGCAATTCAGAGCTCAACGTGGGGCTCAAACCCATGAACCATGAGATCATGACCTGAGCTGAAATAAAGAGTTGGAAACTTAACAGAATGAATGATTCACTCAGGCACCCCATGAATAGTTTTTTTAATGTATTGTTGGATTCAGTTTGCTGGAATCTTGTTGAGAATTTTTGTATCCATGTTCAATAGGAAAATTGGTCTGTAGTTCACCTTTACAGTGGGGTCTTTGGTTTTGGAATCAAGGTAATGCTGACTTCATAGAATGAGTTTGGAAGTTTTCTTTCTATTTCTATTTTTTGGAACAGGTTCAAGAGAATAGGTGTTAACTCTTCTTTAAATGTTTGGTAGAATTCCCTTGGAAAGCCATCTGGCCCTGGACTCTTGTTTTTTGAGAGATTTTTGATTACTGATTTACTCTCTTTTTGGTTATGAGTCTGTTCAAATTTAGTATTTCTTCCCATTTCAGTTTTGGTAGTCAATATGTTTCTAGGAATTTTTTCATTTCTTTCAGATTGCCCAATTTGTTGGCATATAATTTCTCATAATATTCTTTTATTATTGTTTGTATTTCTGTGGTGTTGGTGGTGATCTTTCCTCTTTTTTTTCTTGATTTTATTATTTGGGCCTTTTCTTTTTTCTTTTTGATCAGTCTGGCTAGGGGTTTATCAATTTTGTTAACTCTTTTAAAGGACCAGCTCCTGGTTTTGTTGATCTGTTCCACTGTTTGTTTGCTTTTTTAAAAAATTTATATAGCATTGATTTCTGCTCTAATATTTATCATTCCCTTATTCTGCTGGGTTTTGGCTTTATTTGTTGTTCTTTTTACAGCTCCTTTAGGTGTAAGTTTAGGTTGTATATTTGAGAACTTTCTTCCTTCTTTAGCAAGACTTTGATTGCTATATATTTCCCTCTTATGACCGCCTTTGCTGCATCCCAGAGGTTTTGGCTATCGTGTTTTCATTTTGATTGGCTTCCATGTACTTTCTAATTTCCTCTTTAATTTCTTGGTTAACCCATTCATTCTTTAGTAGGATGTTCTTTAATCTACAAGTATTCTTGGTCTTTCCAAATTTTTTCTTGTGATTGATTTCAAGTTTCATAGTGTTGTGGTCTAAAAATACACATGATATGATATTGATCTTTTAGGGCTGATTTGTAACTCAGTCTGTGATCTATTCTGGAAAATGGTCCATGTGCACTTGAGAAGACTGTATTTTGCTGCTTTAGGATGAAATATTCTGAATATATCTGTTAAGTCCATCCGGTCCAGTGTGTCATTCAAAGCCATTGTTTCCTTGTTGATTTTCTGTTTAGATGATCTGTCTATTGGTGTAAGGGGGAGTGTTAAAGTCCTCTACTATTATGGTATTATTATCAATGAGATTCTTTATGTTTGTGATTAGTTGATTTATATATTTGGGTTTTTCAGGTTGGGGGCATAAATATTTAGAATTATTAACTTTTCTTGGTGGATGGACCCCTTAATTATGGTATAGTGTCCTTCTTAATCTCTTATTACAGTCTTTATTTTAAAGTCTAGTTTGATGTAAGTATGGCTAATCAGGCTTTCTTTTGACATCCATTAGTATGATAGATGGCTTTCCATCCTCTTACTTTCAATCTGCAGGTGTCTTTAGGTGTAAAATGAGTCTGTTGTAGGCAGCATATATATGGATTTTTAAAAAATCATTCTGTTACCCTATGTCTTTTGCTTGGAGCATTTAGTCCATTAACCTTTAAAGTAATTATTGAAAGATATGAATTTAGTGGCATTGTGTTGCCTGTAGAGTTAGTGTTTCATGTGGTGTTCTCTGGTCCTTTCTAGTTTTTGTTGCTTTTGGTCTTGTTGTTTTGCTTTTTTCAACACTCAAAGAGTCCCCTTGAAAATTTCCCTCAGGGTTGGTTTAGTGGTCATAATCTCCTTTAGTTTTTGTTTGTTTGGGAAATTCTCTATCTCTCTAATGAATTTTGAAAGTGTATACTGGAGGGGTACCTGGGTGCTCAGTCAATTAAGCATCCAGCTCTTGATTCAGCTCAGGTCATGATCTCATGGTTCATGAGACTGATCCCTGAGTCAAACTCTGTGCTGACAGTGAAAAGCTTGTTTGGTATTTTCACTCTTCCTCTTTCTCTGCCCCTTCCTTCCTCTCTCTCTCTCAAAATAAATATGCAAACTTAAAAAAAAAAGAAAGTGGCAGGTACTGGAAAATGTTAGATCATATTCATAACTCATGTTTTATCATCTGGGAATGGTATATAGCAGAACAATGGCAGTGGTTAACATTGAGTGGCAAGGGGAGATAAAATAGACTAAAAGAGTAGGTATTAATCCAAAGAGACTTTAGTCATGTCTTTCATATTTAAGAGGCTGGATATAATATATTATTTAAAAGTATTAGAAACAGACTATGCACTTCCTCTCATGCTTCTGTGAAAGACTTAACCTTCTCAATAGGTCAAACTTCTGTTTATTTATTATTTATACTCAAACTTTTCCATTTTTTAGGAATGTTTATAAAATGATATATATTTACTTATAAAAATTCACCTAATCTAATACATGAAATTGCAACACATCAAAATATGATGGAAGCAAAACAAAAAATACCAGTGTCACTGTCAACTGAATCTCTAGCCTAGCATGCCTTCTATTGACCTGACATCCAAGGCTGAGTGAAAATGTCAATCTCAATCAAGGAATTAAACACTAGTGTACACGGTTTCTTTCTTAATATTCTGTGGATTAAAAAATACTAGGGCTCAGTCAGTTAAGCATCTGACTTCAGCTCAGGTCATGATCTCATGGTTTGTGGGTTTGAGTCCTGCATCGGGCTCCCTGCTGACAGCTAGCTCAGAGTCAGGAGCCTGTTTCAGATTCTGTGTCTCCCTCTCTCTCTGACCCTCCCCGGCTCACGCTGTCTCTCTCTCTCAGAAATAAATAAAACATTAAAAAAAAAAAAAAGCATGTAAAATAAGTTCTAGCAGTTTCCTTCCACACCTCTCTAATGACCTTGTGTCTCATCTGCCTTATGGAGTGTGAGCCCTTCTCTTTGAAGACTAAACTGTATCAGACTAGTCTATATATACTCTACATGTCAATAGCTGGAGGCATATTGGTAAAAATCAAAGCTTGCTCTTAGGAGTGGTTCTTCAAAATTTCTCAAATAGGAAATATTCCTTAGAAGATATCTCAAATGCAATCAACAGGAATATGTAAGAAAGTGTTGTTAGAATCAGTCACATCACCTTCTGGGGTCTCACAGTTTAGGGCAAGCAATTTTTGTTTATTAAACTGAGAAAACTGAGCTCTCTAAATGTCACCAGATTATTGATGATTTCATTCAACAAATTGATAGTAAAGATAAATATTTCCCTAATTCTGCCTTCATTCCCAGATTGAATGCCTCAGAGTACATCCTTCCATAGTAATTTTTTTAAGTAATAAATAAAATTAAGAGTAAAATAAACTTTTAATATATCCCATTTACATTTCCAAGTTTTATTTCCAAAATTGTCTTAATAGCCCAAATGGACTAACTTTGGCCTCCTAAATTGTTTATTCATGTAACTGAAACTGCATTTTCCATGAAAATTATAGCATTCCCTTGAAGTTATCAGGTTATGAGTGGGTGGAATAAAGCCATTTAATCACTTAATCTAAATTATTGGTCAAGAATTACATGGCAAATTTGAAGTGAATTTACTAAAGAAACAAATCACATGAAAATGTGTCTGACACATAATGGAATCCTTGTATATATCATTTGAGAAATACTGAAACACTCAATTCACATTTGAAAATATTAATTCTGGAAGCAAATGACACAGCTTTATATTTATTCTGTAAAGTTCAACTGTAAATGTTCATCTTAGGACAAATTTCTTAATTCTGTATTTTATTAAAGAGCAAAAGGATCAAAATGTTTCTTAAACTGACCATCATGTCTTTCTAAATTCCTTCTGTGTATGGACTGAAAGTTGCTAGCAAGGCATGAAATTTCATAGAGACACCCACGTAAGATTTTGTGAAAAACAATCAAAATCAAACCTGTCTTACCTTAGATGTTAGAAAGTTAAAATTTAGATTAAAATGATAAATTTCATTTATCATAATTATTGATAGTTATTGAAACTCTTGAATCTAAAGTACTGTAATACCTAAAAGGAAATGAAATAATCATGAACTGGAAGAACATTGGGAGAACAATGCATAATTTGAAGCTATAAATATGGTTTGACACAAGAAAAATGGACTCGCATTTCTAGAACCTGTTATAAATCCTTCAGCTTTTTTGTACCTAACATGTAAAACCAAACATCGGGTTAAATTCCTTCATATTTCTCTCCTATCCTTCTTTCTTAATCATCAAATTGGAGCTAAGAATGAGTCTGATAAGTTATGGAAATGACTAAACTAGATAGGCCTATGAAGTGATATTTTAATAAAAATATAGAATGAAATAAAATTGTGTGAATATTCACCGACAGGAAATGCTTGTTTGGCTTCTTTAAAGCCTGGAATCTTCACTATAGTAGTCAAGCATGCTACTGTAGCTCTGATACTTTACCTCTGCTCCGATGACATACTTTACTATGATTTTTTGCTTGATGTTTGTCTTCTTTGCTCAGTTGTAATGTAGACAAATTAATCTCACTTGCTACAGTGTGTTCAGCAATTAGCACACTGTTTGGCACACAGTAGGTTTTCAAGGAATATTGTTTAATGATAGTATGCATGAATAAAAGGAAAGATTGAGTCCAATTTCTAAAAGGATTCTTAATTTGGGAATTTCTAAAGATGACATAGCTTGATTACTTTGGATGACCACATGTTTTGGAACTATACAGATATATTTATTCAATAATTCAAATTTTTTACAAATGCAACCAGATAAGATATATGATAAAATGCTAATGTAAATTTTTCTTGTCTCATTAAAAGTCTTGTGAAAATTCTTATATATATGGCCAAGAGTATATATCTTTTGTAATCTAGGTTGAATTCTTCTCTTGCTCTTCCTTTTCTTCCTATTCTTCCTTCTCCTACTTGTCTTTCTTTTTCTGCATCTCATTCTTTGTCTCCTCTTTTTCATATCTCTCCTTTTCCTACTTCTCCTCCTCTTACTTTTTCTTCTAGAATCTGGGACATTAATTTTCCTCTACGAAAAGCAGTGCAGTTACACATATGGAAAGATATAAGGAAAGAAAATGAAAAGGAAGGAAGGAGGGAAAGAAAAAAGGGAGGGAAGAAAAAAGTTAGGAAAAAATATAGTACAAGTGTACATACATCATCAGGACTATCCTGAAAATTTGGAAACAACTTTTTTCTACACAGAGAAACAGCCTTCCCTATGCACCTTCTTCTGAGGGTTCCAGAGAAGAATAAACTGTCAAGCAAATAAGGAGTATAAGACCATCAGATTAGTGTTGGTTTCTACAGGTAGGGTAATAGGATATAATCAATCAACAGGATCTCAAAGATCATCTGTTTCAATAGTTCCTCATGTGTCTTATAACCTAGAACCTATGGTGAATCAGATGAAAATGATAAACTTGGCCTCAGAAAAATGCACACACATACATACAAATAAATATAGGAATTTTAGTAAATTCAATGAAAAATATCTATGGGGATGCTTGGGTGGCTCAGTCGGTTAAGTGTCCAACTTTGGCTCAGATCATGATCTCACAGTTTGTGAGTTCAAACACTGCGCTGGGCTCTGTGCTATCTGTCAGCACGGAATCTGCTGCTCTGGAATCTCTGTCTCCTTCTCTGGAATCTCTGTCTCCTCTCTCTGCCTCTCCTCCACTTGCCTCCCCTTCTCTCAAAAATAAATAAACATTAAAAAGAAGAAATTTATCTATGGACCTTGGACCTAGTCAAACACTGAAATTATGAAATTATCTATCTATCTATCTATCTATCTATCTATCTATCTATCTATCATCTATCATCTATCTATCTATCTATCATCTATCTACCTATCATCTATCTACCTATCATTAAACCACCACCTATGTATAAAATAAGACCTAGAGATGTTATCTGCATTGTTCAGACAAATAACTCTGAGGTGGCAGTCAGTTCTGTCACCAGAGCACTTAGCTTACTGATCATGTTGTTTTCTACTCCTCATCCAAAAAGATTACATAGAGAGAAGAGCAAGGGGTTTTGTTTCTTTTTTGTCTTTCTTTTTTCTTCTTTTTGCATATCTCTGGCATTCTCATAGTTGTTTTTAAGCAGTTACCTCCCTTTATTCTAAAGAACAGTCTAGATATAAGTTTATAAAAGATTGCTTCAGTCACACACCTGGTAAAGAAATATTAGGGTGTATTGAATCACTGCTACAGAATTTCTATGGTTATTTTCTGTGGTTCTTCCCATATCTTTACTGACTCAACTAGAGCAAATAGTGTCAGCTTCTCCGTTTCCAACTCATTAACCTCATCTTGTTTTCTAAGTAAGAAAATGCCCTAGTTGGTCAAATAGATAGCATTGTGCTGCTAGTGAAGGTTAAAAAATGCTTTATTCCAGGAAAGAATGAGATTAAATTGTACAAATGCATTTTGCAATGCTCAAGCTGCCAGGTGTCTCTCTGACAATTAATTGTGCACAATTAATTCATAATGACATGAAGTATAAAATTCAATGACTTGAGTAACACTTCAAGTGTAAAATAACTTGAAACATACCAGGGCCCTAAGACAGAATTAATACCAATAAAGAGAATGAAAGGCAGTGATGAATCCTTTAGTCCAAGGAAATGCATTTGCTTTGTGGAAAGAATCTTCCTGACAACGGGATCCATCTACTTGAGAGATGGACCAAAACCTGTGAAGTTTTCAGTTCAACAGTCTGATATTGGGAAATCAGTATGGAAGAAATGCAATCTCACTCATAGCCACAAGCTATACTCTTCATAGTATTGAATGAGGATGTCAAACATATCATCCAGAAATATAATTACTTGTAAAATTTGAATAGCAGTATTTTTTAAAATGTTTTTTAATGTTTTATTTATTTATTTATTTTGAGAGAGAGAGAGACAGCGTGACCAGGGGAGGGTCAGAGAGAGAGAGGACACAGAATCTGAAGACAGGCTCTAGGCTCTGAGCTAGCTGTTAGCACAGAGCCTGACGCCGGGCTCAAACCCACAAACCATGAGATCATGACCTGACCTGAAGTCAGACGCTTAACCGACTGAGCCACCCATGAATAGCAGTATTTTTAAATATAGAGACTGATAAATTATTTTAGATTTATAGATTTAGATAAGTACAGATATTTATCAGCAAGGAAATAATTTAATACTTTATATTTGAATGATAATAGAATATATCTACAACTTTGAAGATGGTTATAATGAAGTAATTAAGCTATTTATATTGAAATAAAACAATTTCTCTTATATGAAAAATATATATTTTGCCTACAAATAAAAGTTTTCTAGGGACATTTGGGTAGCTTAGTCAGTTGAACATCCGGCTCTTGATTTTAGCTCAGGTCATGGTCTCAGCGTTGTGGAATCAAGCTCGGGATAGGGATCTGCACTGAGCATGGAGCCTCCTTGAAACTCTCTCTCTCTCTCTCTCTCTCTCTCTCTCTCTCTCTCTCTGTCTTTCTCTCTCTCTGTCCCTCTACACCATTCATGTACTCTCTCTCTCTAAATTAAAAAAAATTTTTTTTAAGTTTTCTAAAAGAAACAGGATCTGAGAGAAGAAAAAAATTACTGGGTTGATCAGTGGCTCAAAATACTCCAAGACCTATTCTTTGAGATGAAAAAGGGGAAAAAAGCACATATATTATCCTTTGATCTTCTTGGTTTCATGAGTTAATGAAAACATGGAATGATATATGGAAATGAGTTGGTTTTAGTGAGTGTCTCCAATTTTTGTTGCCCTAATTGTCTGGGTAAATGATATCTGTTAGTTCTTATATTAATTTTCTTAATGTTTATTCATTTTTGAGAGACAGAACATGAGTGGGGGTGAGAGGAGAGAGAGGGAGACATAGAATCTGAAGCTGGCTCCTGGCTCTGAGCTGTCAGCACAGGGCCCAACGTGGGGCTCAAACCCACACAAGGCAAGATCATGACCTGAGCTGAAGTTGGGTGCCTAACTGACTAAGCCACCCAGGCATCCAGTTCTTATAATGTATTAAAGAGAGGCCATTCAATTTGGTGGCCTTTTCCTTAGGTGAGTGATACATTCATTCTAGTCCAAAGAACTCATTGTCTCCTTTGAGGGTGACCTCTTCCATGTTATTACCCTTTGGCAGTGCTCATACTTGGGAAGGTGCAATATTTCACTAAATCCCTTATGTTCTTTCTTCAGTGACAAAATAGTACACTGATTGCCTTAATAAGTACAAGATAAAACTTAAGGTCACTTCTCAAACCTTAAGCTATTAGTAAATATGAGGCTAATTTATTTGTGATAATTCTATTAAGTGCATAAATTTAATTTATTACAAAATCTGCAACTACAGGGAAATGTATAAAAATATTTTATAGATTCTACTCTAAAAGTTATCTTTTTTCTATTCCTTTCTTTCATTTTGGACATTGAAGAAACATGATCAGTTTGGGAGTATCTTAACTTTCCCCTTGTTGTCATGATGTAGTATCACCTTATTATTGACGTTCCCCATTGACATTTTGCAACACACACTCATTGTGTTTTGACCAATAATAAATCAATCAACAATGCAGCAATACAAACCAGTATTGTGCCTGCATACATGTAGCAAGGTGTGCTGAAGGTGCTAAGAACCAATTAAATAAAATTCACATGTAGTAATTTCACTGCTATAGTACAAATTACTAATGCCTGCCAATCTTCAGAATTAGCCAATAGTTATTCAGCCATATAAGTAATATTTGCTTAAAAATATGCATATGTGGGGAGTATGTGGCTCAGTCCATTAAGCATCTGTCTTTGGCTCAGGTTATGATCTCATGTGAGTTCAAGCCCCACACTGGGCTCTCTGCTGTCAGCGCAGAGCCCACTTCAGATCCTCTGTCTCCCTCTCTGTACCTCCCCAACTTACTCTCTTTCTCTGTCTCTCAAAAATAAATTTAAAAAAATCTGCATATGCTACATTAATTAGAAAGTAATATATCAATATCTTTAATTATGTATTACAATTAAAACTAATGTAGTTAAAATTTTTAAAAAATTGTGTAGACACAATATATATTGCTGAAAAAAGAACCATATAAGCAGAAGAATTTGGAAATAGCGCTTTGAAATCTATTGGAAACAATTAGCAATATAGGACTAATCTTAGAAAAAAATGATAGTTGGAGAGAATAGTGTGTGTCTAATATTTTTGTGAGCTTTATTATGAACCAGGCATTATTTTAAGTCCTTTACATTTATTATTTCATTTAAACTATGTACGAGTATTACCCTCACTTCACAGAGGGAGAAACTGGGATGTAGAAAGGTTAAGAATTTTCCTAATGTTTACACAGTTAGTTGATGACAGCAGCAGGAAATGAACCCAGCCATCTTACTTAGAAGCCTAGTGTACCACCACCCCACCATGGCAAAGACATTACCTCAGAGAATAAATGAAATTATTTTACATATTCACTGAAAGCAGAAGGAGGGGGGAAAAAAACAAAAACAATTAAAGAAATAGAACTTTTAAAATCTATAATTTGATAATTTGAGAGAATGGTGTAGAAGAAAAATTCCTAAGGGAAACAATTAGACCTCTAGTTTTGCATATATATGAATGTAAGAAACATATGCATACCACATGTCTCATTCTAGAACCCTCAACGCTGGTTCTTGTACTTACATGGTTCTTGTATAGAAAAATTTCCTCCACTAAAGCCACAGAGTTTATTTTCTTTGTATTATCTACTAACATAAAGAACTGAGAATATTTTTATGAAACATTTAAAACTATAATATTAATTTATGCAAGTATGTCAATTTACTAATGAGAGATATTTTAATATAAGCATTAAAACAATTTTAAAAGCATATGTATATGATGCTAATTTCAAGTTTAAAAAATTTTTTAAATCTGTATTTAGTTTTGAGAGAGAGAGACAGAGAGTGAGCAGGAGAGGGACAGAGAGAAGACACGGAATCTGAAGCAGACTTCAGGCCTTGAGCTGTCAGCACAGAGCCCAAAGTGGGGCTCAAACCCATGATCCATGAGATCATGACCTGAGCCAAAGTTGGATGCTTAATTGACTGAGCCACCCAGGCGTCCCATAGCCCAGGTCCTCACTGCATCACCATAACTAAAGGTTCCTTTAAAGGCAAGAGACACAACAAATCTCATGAAGAAGGAAGTACCATTGATATACTCTAATGTTTTATTTTTGTTTTTAAACAAATTGGGGCCACACCTCAATGCTGATCATACCTCCCCAACCGGAAAAGTACGGTCTTCTGAATCATCAGCAGTTGCATGTTGTGTGCTGTCCACTGCTTGGAGCTTCTCTATGCTATGAAGTATTAATAGTTACTTCACTGTGTTGAACTGGCTGGCACAAAATTGATCCTGTTCTTATCAGGCTACATCAGGACAGCAGATCTCAGTCAGTAAACCTGTAGGACTTGTTTCCTTTCTTGTTGTCAGTGACTCTCATTATTTTCCAGCCTCCCAGCCCTGACCTGGCTGATAGAGATCAGATGGTGACTGAATAGAAGCTGCCCCAGTCCTGGGTCCATGATGTACACGTAAGTACGCAGCTTTTCCCAGTCAGAGTTATCAGCAAGGACAGAGGTTCACAACTCCTAAGATGGGCAGGACAAACATTGGCTGGTGGAGGGTGCTTTATAAATAAGAGTTTTTTTTAGGCTATGTGTTACTATATTTTCTGTTAAAGTTTTATTTTGTTGCTATGTCTAAATATAAGAATTTTTTAAACAAAAGGGGCCAATATGATCCTTTCTTTGTAAATAACAGAAATAGAAATGATATGCAGTAATATATTAACTATATTATATTTAAACATTTAGAAAAACCTATGCTTTAAAAAAATAATCTCTAATACAGTTTAGTTAATTTCTTTGGTATGATCAGTAGCTTGGTATAAATTTTTGTATTATGTTGCTTTGAGAAGTATATTCTGAGAAAATTTGAAATATAAGAGGAGAGCTTATTAGAATTTCAATTTTTAATTCTAAATAATAGAAAGTATAGTAGCAGAAAGATTATTATATATATCATATGAAGGATAAAAATTAAAGTGTTCATATAATATATAATTATTGAATTAACAAAATCTAGACTATATGACATTTGTCATAATTGAGCTTTAAATTAATTGATCAATTAATGAATTTAAGCTAAACTTAAGGTAAACACATATACACATACATTTAGGTAATTTCAGGCTATTGTTTAACAGACTTAGAAATAAATAATATTTGATGTGAGTAATTTTATTCAAACACCTGCATAGTCTAACCTTGCTTCTCAAAGAGGTTCTTGACCTCTCTACAGACACCAGTTTCCCACAAGGTTTGCATTGATTGATGCAAACTTAATCATGATTTTGTGATCTTTATAATTGTACAGTCATTTGATTTTGTCTTCAATGAAACACAGTACGTTAAGCCTGTAGGCTCTGGCACTCTTAGATAATAAGTGTTTTCGCCCTTCCTAAATTAGTCTGGAATAACATCATGAGACTGAGGAAGACTGTCTATTTCATGGATAAAGCTTCTCCCTATAGGCCTTTTAAGGATAGCCTGATACAGCATATTATCTGTACTTTTTAATAAATATGAGAGGTGTACTTATTAAATATGAGAAAGTATTATTTCTAATTCACCAAGATACGGACAGAGTAAGACAAAATGTGCAGTAGGAAAGATTACTTTTGTATTCAACTAACATTCATAAATACATGATATGCTCACAATTTCAGTTGTAAACAATTAGCCAAGAACTTGAAGTTCTCCCATTCTCATTTTGCTCAGAATTCTGTAGGATGGCTTTTCTGTCAGCCTGATTCCTCTCTTCCCAACTTCTGGTATCATCTCTGTTCACTCCCTTTCCCACTCTAAAAGAATCATTACAGACACATGAAATTTCTATATCGAAGCCTCATCAGCTCTGATCCACAGTTTATAATTCTGAGGATTTTAAGTATCTTTTCTAATTGGATTTTATATCAGTATTATTTTTAACATGGATATTCTGTCAAATATGTGGATTGTGCCACAGAAGTGAGAAGGTTAAGCAGTGGGTTCATTGACTTCCTTAGTAAAGGTATTTTGCCCATGGGCAAGGAGTCTTAGTCTCAAAGAATCAGTGACTTAGATGCTTCTTCACAGCAGCTCCGTCTTTCTCACTGTGGTGTAATGGAAAGAGTACTAGCTTGAGATTTAGATCCAACTTTGGACTCCTTGTCTGGACAAGTCACTTATCTCTCAAAACTTCATTTCCTTTATATGTAAAATGTGGGGAGAGTTTACACTAACAGAAATGGGGGAGGAGTTATCACTATTCCTGGGACTAGAAATCATTTTTTGTGGGGAAGCACAAAACTATTTTATTGATTTATTATTTGGTTCGTTTTGGTATTATTTATTTTGTTTTTTTCTTTGTTAAATTGAATAACTGTGAAGTAATACCTGATATTAGTTTTGTTATATTTTTTTACCGTATCGTACTTAGTAAGTCTAAGTATTGAATTATGGAACTGTTGTTTTAGATACATGATAATGTGTGTGTCCGTGCTGTGATGCAGAGCATTTCTTACTGTGGGTCAGGGTACAAAATATTTTAAAAACACTGCATTAGCCTTAAAGTCTTTTGAATTCCATAATTTCAAAAGCGTTAATAGCTTGTTAATATGGAAGACATTAACTTTCTTAAGGCACTAGAGAACCACTTAAATTATCCCAGACTATATAGACTTTTTTCTCACTAGTCCCTATATCTGGTGCCTCCCACAGGTGAGGCAGAGTTCAGAAATAGCTCCCAGCAATATAGATACTTTAGTGGCAGGAGCCCACCACCCTAATGGCACAATCTGACAAGTGTGAAAAAATAACTATAAACAGAATGCTACAGGGATACTCACTCTATCTCCTGAAGGCCTCTCTGAACAAATAATGATTGAGTTTAGTCTAAAAAAAAAAAATTATTTGGAATTAGTTGGAGGAGAAGGAAGTAAGGATTCTGGACTGGGAGAACACAACCCTGGTGAAGGTCATGAGACTTGACATACACTGACTGGTGAACAGATGTTGGAAATTATGAGATGAAGTGGGCAATTGGTCAGACGATGAAGGACATTTTGTACTACATTAAAATCTCTGAACTGTATTATGAGATTTGAGCAAAACTTTAGGCATAAGATGAAATGATAAAATTTGCTATTGAGAAGCATTCGGATAAATAGAGCAGTCTGGGGGCTCTACTGTCTCCTGGTGCAGTTGCAGGGCTACATTGGGAACAGCAGGGAGACTGCGCAGGTACAAGTTGTTTCTTCTGCCTAAAATGAATGTTCCGTCTCACACTGCATATACTTCTGTCGGCACTTCTCTGTATGGTTAACTATTTGTTTACAATTATGGCCCCCAGTTAAACAGACTGCTCTCTATATTCTCAGTGCCAAACACATTGCCTGGCCCATGTAGACCCTCAGCATTTGTCTGTTGACCTATGAGAACATACGCCTAAAGCCAAAGAACAGAGACTGAGAAAAGAGGAAAGGTGGGAGTAAATGAAAATTTCAAGTTTACTTTTCATTACATATCTATTCAAGAAGACTTATGAAATATTTGAAATATAGTTAATTCAGAAGGTAAACAAAAACCTAAAGGAGAGAAGCAAACCTAGGTTGTGGTGTTGATGGGGATTTATTGTAGAAGGGATAAAAGCATCATATAAATGCCTATAGACTAGATTTTCAAGTTTCATTTATTCATTAATTCAACAAGTGCCTATTATCTAGCTTATAGCGTACCAGTAGCACATTATACACACACATAATATAGACACATATATACATGTATTATATGCATACATGATATGCATTGTGAGTATATATCATGTTTGCATATATACACATCTCATATGCACATAACCATACACATAGACACATACATAAATATAAAAACATTATCTAGTTTTACAGTGTTTATAATCTGAAGAAATACCATATTCAACTAAACAAATGGTTATGAAGTAAAGATATGATAAATATGAGCTAAAGATTTTGTACTTTTTTCCAAAAATTTTTTTCTACTTCACTTTATTTCTTTTAAATATTTCTGGAATCAGTAATAATGTTGTTAGTGATCACTGCTAGCTTTTAAAAAAAATAGGCTTTCAGTTTATATGATAACACATACAAACACATAGAGCCTGCTTTTATCTGCAGATAGATGAAAGCTAAATTTGTGAAATGAATTTAGCATTTGAAAATACTAAATGTTTTCCCACTAAAAGGAGCCTTGTGAAGATCTGAATAGGGTCTCTTAATATTATTCAACAAGTGTATAAAGACAGCATGGAAACCAGTATCTTGACCAAGAAGATAGTTCTGTTTTGCTCTGTGCAGTGTTTGCAGTACTTTTTAAAAAGGATATTATTGGTATTTACCCAAAGGATACAATAATACAGATTTGAAGGGGTACATGTGCCCCAATATTTATAGTAGGATTATCAACAATAGTCAAACTATGGAGAGAGCACACTGTCATCAAAAAGAATGAAATCTTGCCATTTGCAATGATGTGGATGGAGCTGGAATGTATTATGCTAACTGAAATAAGTCAATCAGAGAAAGACAAATACCGTATGATTTCACTCAAATGTGGAAACAAAACAGGTAAGCATATGAGAATGGGGGAGGGGGGGATAGAGAAGAGAGAAAAACAAACCATAAGAGATTCTTAGTGATAGAGAACAAACAAGAGTTGACAGAAGGAGGTGGGTGGGGGATAAATTAGATGGGTGATGGGTACTAAGGGGGGAACTTGTTATGATGAGCACGGGGTGTTGTATGTAAGTGACGAGTCACTGAATTTTATTCCTGAAACTAATATTGCACTGTATGTTAACTAAAATTTAAATTTAAAAAAAGGAAAAAAAATAAATTTAACAAAAGGATGGAATAAAAAAAAAGATATTATGTCTTTGGAGTACTGTGGGGTTAAATTAAAGTAATGGGTGTGTTTTAGGGAAAAATAGAGGGGCGCCTGGGTGGCTTAGTCGGTTAAGCGTCCGACTTTCGCTTGGGTCATGATTTCGCGGTTTGTGGGTTCGAGCCCCGCATCGGGCTCTGTACTGACTGCCAGTCAGAGCCTGGAGCCTATTTCAGGGTCTGTGTCTCCCTCTCTCTCTGACCCTCCCTTGCTCACGCTGTCTCTCTCTCTCTCCTAGAAATAAATAAAAATATTTTTAAAAAATTTAAAAAAAGAAAATTAGAGAAAAGGTCTTCATGCTATTGAATCATATATTCATTATATGGTTTCATTATTTATGAAGTCTTTGAACCCTAGCATTTCAAGAATATTCACATTCAAAATCCATCTTGAGAAGCCAATTCAAAAAGATATGAGAAAGGTTTGCATTTGCTGTTTTAGACTCTGTACATTTTCTTCCAATAATGTATATGACTAAACTTTGACTTTTAACTGATTCCTTGTAGTTGCCAATATTAAAATGTATTTGTCTTTGAATTATTTTACTAAGTATTTAACATTTTATAATTAATTGTTTATTACTTCTCACTATTTAAAAACAGGCTACTCTGAGGCATTCAGTAATTTATGTAACATTATCATTGGGCGAAAAGAGCAGCCCACAACTTAGGTATTTTATATAAAATAAAAATGAACTAATTTAAAATATAACTATAGAAAATATACTGTAGTGTGATTTTTTTAGTGGGACCTATATGAAATTGCCCGTTTTGTAGATTAAAAATGACTGAGATCCAGAAATTTCACATGGTTCAAACTAATCAGACCTCTTCCAAGTCTTATTTTGTTTATAAATACACACATATAAACACACATATAGAATGACTGATGCAACTTTAAAATACTATGATTTTAAAAACTATGAAGACAACATTTGAAAAATCCTTCATACTATCTAAAAAAACACGGGCTTAGACACTAGAATGTAAAACAATCTTGAATACACATCCCAAAAGGTGAGATAAGATAGAACTAGTTGGCAAAAATTAACTCCTGGAAAAAATAATCCAGTACAAAACAGAGTGTAGGGTGTGTCTATATACTATTGTAAGTAAAAACGTGTGTGTGTGTAGGGGGGGGGAATCCAGTTAATTATTTATCTACAAGGCGTCAAACAACTGCCTTAACTCTTACATCTCCCCCTTTTACACCCATTGACAGATTCTTGCACATGCTCTGCAGTGCTTCTTTTCGTAATCAGCCAAATAAACCTGAATAAGCAAAAGGACCTAAAATGAATGAGGCGCTTAGTACAACCTGGCAGTGTAAAGTCATAAGAGAAGCTATACAAAGTAAGAATCTACAGCTTCATCTTGATAAAAGGTTTTAAAAATAAATTAAAAATCAGTTCAGTTATGTTACTCCCATCTTTCACACTGAACTCACGATTTTGGTCATATGTGCAGGAATGAACAAGTTGTCTGTTAAAAACAGTGTTGGGCATCTTAGCCCAGACACCGTCTCGAAACTACATCAGTGTTTTCATTTTATCTCTCCTCTCTACTATGTCAGTGAGGTATTTCCTGCCCAATTATGTTACTAACTTCTCCTCCCTCTTATCATTCAACCTTCTGTAATCATTTTTCTCCATGATTGTTACTTGCCTCTGATTATACCTTTATTTTCAATCCCAAACTTTAGTTGCCTTAGTGGTACTGGCCACCATGTCTACTACTGGAAAAATAGAGGAAAGATCAATTTATTTTTCCACTCCTTACATATCATGTCACTTTTTTAAATGTTTTATTTATTTTTGAGAGAGAGAGAGAGAGAGAGAGACAGCATGAGTGGCGGGGGGGGGGGGGGG